>NC_136632.1:1910379-2124063 GCF_933228915.1 Telmatherina bonti | reverse complement strand
GAGTAGAGGAGTAGAGAAGGAGTGGAGAGGAGAGGAGGAGTAGAGGAGAAGAGGAGTAGAGAAGGAGTGGAGAGGAGAGGAGGAGTAGAGGTGAAGAGGAGTAGAGAAGGAGTGGAGAGGAAGAGGAGGAGTAGAGGTGAAGAGGAGTAGAGAAGGAGTGGAGAGGAAGAGGAGGAGTAGAGGTGAAGAGGAGTAGAGGAGGAGTAGAGGTGAAGAGGAGTAGAGGAGGAGTAGAGGTGAAGAGGAGTAGAGAAGGAGGAGAGGAAGAGGAGGAGTAGAGGAGAAGAGGAGTAGAGAAGGAGTGGAGAGGAAGAGGAGGAAGTAGAGGGTGAAGAGGAGTAGAGGAGGAGTAGAGGTGAAGAGGAGTAGAGGAGGAGTAGAGGTGAAGAGGAGTAGAGAAGGAGTGGAGAGGAAGAGGAGGAGTAGAGGTGAAGAGGAGTAGAGGTGAAGAGGAGTAGAGAAGGAGTGGAGAGGAAGAGGAGGAGTAGAGGTGAAGAGGAGTAGAGGAGGAGTAGAGGTGAAGAGGAGTAGAGGAGAGTAGAGGTGAAGAGGAGTAGAGAAGGAGTGGAGAGGAAGAGGAGGAGTAGAGGTGAAGAGGAGTAGAGGTGAAGAGGAGTAGAGAAGGAGTGGAGAGGAAGAGGAGGAGTAGAGGTGAAGAGGAGTAGAGGTGAAGAGGAGTAGAGAAGGAGTGGAGAGGAAGAGGAGGAGTAGAGGTGAAGAGGAGTAGAGAAGGAGTGGAGAGGAAGAGGAGGAGTAGAGGAGAAGAGGAGTAGAGAAGGAGTGGAGAGGAAGAGGAGGAGTAGAGGTGAAGAGGAGTAGAGAAGGAGTGGAGAGGAAGAGGAGGAGTAGAGGTGAAGAGGAGTAGAGGTGAAGAGGAGTAGAGAAGGAGTGGAGAGGAAGAGGAGGAGTAGAGGTGAAGAGGAGTAGAGAAGGAGTGGAGAGGAAGAGGAGGAGTAGAGGTGAAGAGGAGTAGAGAAGGAGTGGAGAGGAAGAGGAGGAGTAGAGGTGAAGAGGAGTAGAGGAGGAGTAGAGGTGAAGAGGAGTAGAGAAGGAGTGGAGAGGAAGAGGAGGAGTAGAGGTGAAGAGGAGTAGAGAAGGAGTGGAGAGGAAGAGGAGGAGTAGAGGTGAAGAGGAGTAGAGAAGGAGTGGAGAGGAAGAGGAGGAGTAGAGGTGAAGAGGAGTAGAGAAGGAGTGGAGAGGAAGAGGAGGAGTAGAGGTGAAGAGGAGTAGAGGAGGAGTAGAGGAGAAGAGGAGTAGAGAAGGAGTGGAGAGGAAGAGGAGGAGTAGAGGAGAAGAGGAGTAGAGAAGGAGTGAGCGTGGCTCCTGGCGTCTCGGTGCAACATGTGGAACACAGATCGTCTTAGTTTTGGTCTTTAACCTGAACGCCGTCTTTACAGACCAGAGCCGAGCGATGCATTCAGGGCCAACACGCAGAAACGTAAATCTGAGTGAAGGGATGATTCAGGGTCCTACAGCGACCTCTGATCTCTGCCCTGAACATGTTGCAGCCATGACAACGTGGACGATCCTTCACTAAAGACAGAGGAGCTTCCTCTTCTTGACAACTGCTTCATCTGCCTCGGATTGGCTTTCTGAGGAGACTAAACACCTCCTCAGGGAGCGGAGGAGATGCGCCTCCTGTTTGAGTGGAAATTATTTAAATATTTTCTTGCTAGTAAAAGTAAGTTCAGCGTTGAGCCCCGACCGAAGGTCATCGCTATAGAAACAGAACCAGTTGGGTCAGAAAACTACCCAGAACCAAAACCAGCCCAGGTTTTCATCTGGGACCAGCACCTGCGGTGGAAACCTCTCAGCTTTGGTCTGAACACGGTCCGTGGAGTCAGTAAAGATAATAAATGATAAAAGTAAATAGATGCCCCCCCAGCCTACCTGTTGCATGAGTCTCCTGAGCCGCCGGTACACTCCCTCCACCCTCAGCCACCGTCAGCACACACACCGCAGCCAGCAGCAGCAGCCTCATCATTCAGCCACAGATCCAGTAGGAAATAACACCTTCCCTCCATCTGCAACACTTTTCATTCTCCATCATGTGACCTTGTGCTCCTGCAGCTGGCAGCCAATCACAGCCGAGCTGTCTGCTGCATCATTCATCAGCTCTTCTGGGAAATGTTGCTGCGTCCATCATCCATCCAGGACAAGATAATGTCTGCTGGAAATAATGGGGATTTGTTCACTTCATGGGTCTGTTTTGGAGAAATGTTGAAAACGTTCCACAATCAAGCAGCATGTCCTCTCTGAGGGAGAACATAAAATGACACAAACATGTCTGACGACTGAGACATTTCATCTTCTGATGGAAGATATGAGCTGATGGGGAATCTGATCCAGCAACACATCTGTAAACAGCTGGAACAGGAGCCACAAAAGGCTGGAGATCATCTAGAGGAGCATATGATAGCTCCACCCATCTGGTCGGGGTGTTTACTAAACGGGGCCTGAAACTCAACACTTTTCATGCAAGGTTTCATATAAAAAACCAAACATGAGGGAGGACGTGCAGTCTCTTACCCAGACTCTAACCCAGGAGTACCCTGGTTCTGGATTCTTTATCTAAACGTTCCTCCTTCACTCTTTCACTCAACACTACACCCCAGTGGTTACTGGGTTTCTGTCCTGGAGGACCACCACCAGTAAGTTAGTGGATTTTCTGTCATCACGTTGTACTACATGCCTGCTCTGTTGGCCCAGAGGAAATTTCCTCTGCTTGGCATGTTGGGAACCAGAGTTAAACCCCAGCACTGAACGTTCTCTTCTAAGTGGTTCAATAAAGACTGTTAACCTTGCCGGCTCTCTTGTGCTGCTTTGGGTCCTTTTCTCTGCTCATTTCAGTACAATCTGGCCACAAGATGGACTCAGCGCACAATCCCAACCACTCAGCTGCCTGGAAACAGGGTGTTCTGCAGCAACATGAAGCAATACTGACTGCATCAGCTGCTGAAGCCAGACAAGCAGCTGAGATCCAAGGTTGCTTTCTAACAGCACAGATGCAACAGCTGACTGCTCAGCTCACTACTTCTCCTCTGCCGGTTTCCTTCTATGAAGTATCGGCTCCTCCATCTCTTTGCCAAGCGATGCTCCTGAACCCTGGGTGGGTATTACTCCGGGGATCGAGAGACTTGTGGCCCCTTTCTCACCAACTGCTCTCTCTTGTTTGCCCTGCAGCCCCGAACCTTCGCATCAGAATCGCCGAAGGTTGTGTTTGTCATCAACCATCTGTCAGGCAGAGCTCGCTTATGGGGAACAGCAGAGTGGGAAAAGATGACAGCTGCCTGTTCCTCTTTTGACCTGTTTGCTGCAGAGCTTTGCAAGGTCTTTGGATTCGAAGGAAGTGGTTCAGATTCTGCAAAGGGACTACTGGGTCTAAGACAAGGCACAGTGGCAGACTACTTGATCGATTTCTGCATCCGAGCCAGTCAAAGCAGCTGGAACTGTTCAGCCCTTCGTGATGCCTTCCTTCATGGCCTGTCTGACAAGATCACAGACAAGCTTGTCTCATGATACCCCAAACACCTTGGACAGGGCGAGTGAACTGGCAATATGTATAGACAATCGTATCCAGACTTGTCAACGGGAAAAAAGCCATGGGAAAACCCCAGAGATCTCTTCTTCCTCACTCCTGCCTACAGCCTTCAGGCAATTCAATTCAACTTTATTTGTATGGCGCCACTTCACAACAATGTTGTCACAGGGCACTTTACATACACGAACCAACATCCACATCAGTCCGAGCCAATTCATACATGTTATATAATAGAAACCAACTGATTGCATCGAGTCATGACTTGGATCCAATCCTCCATCCTGAGCTGCACGAGGCGACAGTGGGAAGGAAAAAACTCCCCTTTAACAGGAAGAAAACCTCCGTCAGAACCCGGCTCAGGGAGGGCAGCCATCTGCCTCGACTGGTTGGGGTGGAGAGGACAGGAAAGACAGATCAACATGTACAACTGCACTTATTCAGGAAGACCTGCGGAAAAAAGGAGAAATAAGTTAGAGACGGCAATATTGTCATATATTTATACATTAATATATTAGAGAAATAGAGCGAGGTACTTCTCAGTGCATCAGGTAACATCCCCATTGCTACATAAGTAATGGATGGCTAGACTACCCATAACTATAAGAGCAATGAGCAGAACCTGGACAGTTGGGTCCCGTACATGCAGACTCCAACTCAGGAGATGCTCATATCCTAACTATAAGAATCATGGAAAAGGAAGGTTTTCAGCTCCATCTTAAAGGTGTGGAGGGAGTCTGCCTCCTGAACCCACGGTGGGAGCTGGTTCCATAAGAGAGGAGCCTGATAGCTAAAGGCCCTTCCTCCCATAGGACTCTTTGAGACTCTGGGAACCACCAGTAAACCTGCAGTCTGAGAGCCAAGTGCTCTATTTGGAATATATGGAACTATAAGATCTTTTATGTACAATGGAGCTTGGTCATGGAGAGCTTTATATGTGAGGAGAAGAATTTTAAACTTTATCCTGGATTTAACAGGGAGCCAGTGTAGAGAGGCTAAAACTGGTGAAATATGATCTCTCCTGCTAGTCCTCATCAGAACCCTCGCTGCAGCATTTTGGATCAGATGGAGACTTTTCAGGGCATATTTGGGACAACCCATCAATAAGGAATTGCAGTAATCCAGCCTGGAAGTAATAAAGGCATGGACTCATTTTTCTGCATCTTTCTGAGACAAGATGCTCCTAATTTTTGCAATATTACGCAGGTGGAAGAAGGCGGTTCTAGAAACCTGTTTTACATGTGAGCTAAAAGACAAGTCCTGGTCAATAATGACTCCAAGATTCCTCACAGTGGTACTGGAGGCCAGATTAATGCCATCCAGATTAATTACATAACTGGATGATTTTGTTCTAAGTTTTTCAGGCCTGAAGATAACGACCTCTGTCTTGTCTGAGTTTAAAAGGAGAAAATTCAGAGTCATCCAGGTCTTGATGTCTGTAAGACATCTTTGTAATCTAAGAAACTGATTGGTTTCATCTGGCTTCATGGAAAGGTAGATCTGAGTGTCATCCGCATAGCAATGAAACTTTATACCATGCTGCCTGATGATATTTCCTAAGGGAAGCATGTATAATGTGAAAAGTATTGGTCCAAGTACAGAACCCTGAGGAACTGCATGACTTACCCTGCTGTGTGAGGAAGACTCATCATTTACATTTACAAACTGAAATCTATCAGATAAATCTGACTGGAACCAGTCTAATGTGGTCCCTTTAATCCCAATAACATGTTCCAGCCTCTGTAGCAGAATATTGTGATCAATAGTGTCGAATGCAGCACTGAGATCTAAAAGAATGAGTCCAGACAGAAGTCCTTTATCTGAGGCCATGAGAAGATCATTAGACTTTCACCAGTGCTGTCTCTGTGCTATGATGAGCTCTAAATACCGCCCCATTGATGCAGCAGACTAGGGATCCGAAGCCTATGCAGTTGGGACTCACCTCCCTCTGGAAGAGAAGAAATGTCGCCGTAAGTCCAATCTCTGTTTATATTGTTGGGCTGCTGGACACTACGCCATTGGTTGTCCAGTAGAAGCCAGAGCTCACCAGTAAAAGGCACTGGTGAGCTCAACAGCCTTGTCAACTCAAAGCCAGAGACCCCTGTTCCAAGGTCCGTCTCCTTCTGCCCTACACCTTGTCTATTTTCATTGACTCAGGGGCCGACACCTGAATCAATGATGAGGAGATGGTCCATCAGCTGGGACTTGAGCTGACTTCCCTTGCCCCATCCAGTTCCTTTCAGAGCACTAAATGGCCACATTTTGGGCTTTGAGCTGTTGCTGCTCCCCTTACCACTCTGACCGCTTCTAAAGTGCCTTTCCAGTGGTCACTGTCAGCTGCTTCAGCTTTTCAGACTCTCAAGGAGTAGTTTACCCCTTCCCAATCCTCCAGATGCCTGACCCAGGGCGGCAGTTTGTGGACAAAGTTGGCACCTCCAATGTCGGAGTTGGGGCCGTCTTGTCCCAACGCTCTGACACTGATCACAAACACCATCCATGTGACTTCTCCTCTAGACGCCTGTCCCCTGCTGAGAGAAATTATGACATCGGCAACAAAACTGTTAGTCGTTAAGATGACGCTACCCTCTTTCCCACTGTAGGAACCATTTGAAGTTCCTCTAACCTTTCCAGTTCTGCGCATTCGGACAGAACTAGGGGACCATTACCCTCAGTTCCTATAACTGTTTCAGTTCCTACTTGACTTCCAGATCTTTCCGTAGTTCTTTAGGAATGCATCTGACGTAGGTGACAGCGCTGAGCGCCGCTACTTAATTTCCGCATCTTCAGACCCCGCCATTTTCTAAAGCCACTGTTTATGGAAGAATGGAGAAGGCAATGGACAAGTGGACCGACGAAGAGGTCAATCTCTTCTGGCAGTTTTACCAGCCGAGGACATCCAGAGGGGTTTCGAAGGCTCACAGAGAAACAAAGATTTTCGCGAAGATAAGCGGAGAACTCCAGAAAGCGAGAATTTACCACACTGCGAAGCAGTGTAGGGAAAGATGGAAAACTATTACAGGACCATAAAAAAATTAAGGATCAGAATAACCAGAGCGGAGCGATTCGCAAAACTAGAAAATGGTTTGAAACCTTGGACCTCATCCTCGGCCACCGACCGGCTAACTCGGGTAATGCCGGAACAAAAGACTCTGGCGCCAGAATGTTGCAAGCGCTCAGGGTGGAAAACCTGGCCTTCAGAAGAGCTCGAAGGTTAGTTTCTAAACAGGTGTGCTGATATACTTCACCAATTTTCTTTACAATGATTTTGGGTTTGGTATGGTTCTGACCCATGTTTATTTTATCAGAGACACAGTCAGACAGCAATGTGGATGCTCCTGCTGCCGCCATCACGCCTCTCCACCCTCGTCCAGGGGTCTGTGAGCCGTACTTGGTCTGGTCCCTCCCCTAGACACCTGTTTGCCATGGGTGACCCTACCAGGGGCATAAAGCCCCCGACAACATAGCTGCTAGGATCTTTAGGACACAAAAACCCTCAACCACGATAAGGTGACGGCTCAGGGAGGAGCCTAGGTCACACAAGAAGAATACAAATGGGTGAATATGAATAAAGGGGTGTGGTGTAGTGGTCAGCACTGTGGCCTTACAGTAAGAAGGTTGCTGGTTCCAGCCTCAGCTGGAGAGGTTCGAACAGTGGTCTTTCTGTGTGGAGTTTGCATATTTTCCCTGTCGGTGCATGAGTTGTCTCTGGCTTCCTCCCACCGTCCAAAGACAAGATGTTAGATTAACTGGTTACTCTAAATTGTCCCTAGGAGTGAATGTTGTTTTTCTCTCTGTGTGGCCCTGTGATGGACTGGTGACCTGTCCAGATGATCCTGCCTCTAGCCCAGTGATTGCTGGGATAGACTCCAGCTTCCCTGCGAGCCTGAATCAGACGAAGCAGTCAAGAAAATGGATGGATGAATAAAACAGATTAAATTTGGCGAATACATCTGTAGCTGTCCTGCACTTCTGCTCTGTTTGCTTCAGTAATGATGCATCCTGCTTGAAGGACCTTGATGCTGCTCTGGTGTTAACTGATAAGATTTATGATGGTATTAGGATTTCTGGATGAGATGTGAACCGGCATATTTGGTTTTTTTGGCAGGTACAGTAATAACCCGTGGAAAACATTCTGATTCAGTGACAGCCAGCTGATTCGGCCTCCCTCCTGCTACATTTCACAACCACATTCAAATGATCTCAAACCTTTCACCCTGACCTCTGTGTGTTTGAGGTTAATGTCCGTCCTGCTGACTGCAGGTCGGCCTCAGTAGGAGGAGTCCCTCACAAATCCCTGTTAACTTGTTCTCCTGTCTCTTGTGTCCCCACTGAGCTCGGGACCTCCTGTAGACTGTTGTAAAGAAGTCAGTTCAGACTGCAGAGAAGCTACTTCTTTCTCCTGGTGTCTGTAGAACTGAAAGGATCAGGAAGATGCCACTGTCACGTTCACTGTCCATGTCGTCTCTGAGCGGGGTGCTGCCAGCCTGGGAGGAGGATGAGCTGCCCGTGGAGGACCTGCTGCTCTTCGAGGTGGCATGGGAGGTCACCAACAAAGGTGGGACAGATCACAAATCGGTTGACGAGATGTTCATATGTGGGCTGATTCCTTCATGTGTCTGAGGCGCCAACATGGAGCGTGAAAATTATTTAATTTAAACATGTAAACTGTGACATGCAGCTGGATTGTAGACAGAAATCCTTCTAATTGTCTCACAGCCACTCCTGGTTCTTCACGTTGTCCACATTTTGTCCGAAACTGAGTCTTTGTTCCTCAAAGAGTAAATCTTGAAATTCAGTGAGTGTGGAGTCTGCTCCCTCTGCAGTTAAACATTAAGCTGCAGATAAGAAGCCAGAGCCGCCATCCACACACACGCTGACGTTCAGAGTCTAAACTGGTGCTGCTGCTACATCACCAGCCGCTCATTTATCCTCATTTCTCATGTCAGTGTGGGATAACCTCCATCAGGACCAGAACCAGGGAGTAAAACCTCCATCAGGACCAGAACCAGGGAGTAAAACCTCCATCAGGACCAGAACCAGGGAGTAAAACCTCCATCAGGACCAGAACCAGGGAGTAAAACCTCCATCAGGACCAGAACCAGGGAGTAAAACCTCCATCAGGACCAGAACCAGGGAGTAAAACCTCCATCAGGACCAGAACCAGGGAGTAAAACCTCCATCAGGACCAGAACCAGGGAGTAAAACCTCCATTAGGACCAGAACCAGGGAGTAAAACCTCCATCAGGACCAGAACCAGAGAGTAAAACCTCCATCAGGACCAGAACCAGGGAGTAAAACCTCCATCAGGACCAGAACCAGGGAGTAAAACCTCCATCAGGACCAGAACCAGGGAGTAAAACCTCCATCGGGGCCAGAACCGGGAAGGAAAACCTCCATCAGGACCAGAACCAGGGAGTAAAACCTCCATCAGGACCAGAACCAGGGAGTAAAACCTCCATCGGGACCAGAACCAGGAAGGAAAACCTCCATCAGGACCAGAACCAGGAAGGAAAACCTCCATCAGGACCAGAACCAGGGAGTAAAACCTCCATTAGGACCAAAACCAGGAAGGTAAACCTCCATCAGGACCAGAACCAGGAAGGAAAACCTCCATCAGGACCAGAACCAGGGAGTAAAACCTCCATCAGGACCAGAACCAGGGAGTAAAACCTCCATCGGGGCCAGAACCGGGAAGGAAAACCTCCATCAGGACCAGAACCAGGGAGTAAAACCTCCATCAGGACCAGAACCAGGGAGTAAAACCTCCATCGGGACCAGAACCAGGAAGGAAAACCTCCATCAGGACCAAAACCAGGGAGGAAAACCTCCATCAGGACCAGAACCAGGGAGTAAAACCTCCATCAGGACCAGAACCAGGGAGTAAAACCTCCATCAGGACCAGAACCAGGAAGGAAAACCTCCATCAGGACCAGAACCAGGAAGGAAAACCTCCATCAGGACCAGAACCAGGGAGTAAAACCTGCCTCAGGACCAGAACCAGGAAGAAAAACCTCCATCAGGACCAGATCCAGGAAGGAAAACCTCCATCAGGACCAGAACCAGGAAGGAAAACCCCCATCAGGACCAGAACCAGGAAGAAAAACCTCCATCAGGACCAGAACCAGGAAGAAAAACCTCCATCAGGACCAGAACCAGGAAGGAAAACCTCCATCAGGACCAGAACCAGGAAGAAAAACCTCCATCAGGACCAGAACCAGGAAGAAAAACCTCCATCAGGACCAGAACCAGGAAGAAAAACCTCCATCAGGACCAGATCCAGGAAGGAAAACCTCCATCGGGACCAGAACCAGGGAGTAAAACCTCCATCAGGACCAAAACCAGGGAGGAAAACCTCCATCAGGACCAGAACCAGGGAGTAAAACCTCCATCAGGACCAGAACCAGGGAGTAAAACCTCCATCAGGACCAGAACCAGGAAGGAAAACCTCCATCAGGACCAGAACCAGGAAGGAAAACCTCCATCAGGACCAGAACCAGGGAGTAAAACCTGCCTCAGGACCAGAACCAGGAAGAAAAACCTCCATCAGGACCAGATCCAGGAAGGAAAACCTCCATCAGGACCAGAACCAGGAAGGAAAACCCCCATCAGGACCAGAACCAGGAAGAAAAACCTCCATCAGGACCAGAACCAGGAAGAAAAACCTCCATCAGGACCAGAACCAGGAAGGAAAACCTCCATCAGGACCAGAACCAGGAAGAAAAACCTCCATCAGGACCAGAACCAGGAAGAAAAACCTCCATCAGGACCAGAACCAGGAAGAAAAACCTCCATCAGGACCAGATCCAGGAAGGAAAACCTCCATCAGGACCAGAACCAGGAAGAAAAACCTCCATCAGGACCAGATCCAGGAAGGAAAACCTCCATCGGGACCAGAACCAGGAAGAAAAACCTCCATCAGGACCAGATCCAGGAAGGAAAACCTCCATCAGGACCAGATCCAGGAAGGAAAACCTCCATCGGGACCAGAACCAGGAAGGAAAACCTCCATCAGGACCAGATCCAGGAAGGAAAACCTCCATCAGGACCAGAACCAGGAAGGAAAATCTCCATCAGGACCAAATCCAGGAAGCAAAACCTCCATCAGGACCAGAACCAGCGAGGAAAACCTCCATCAGGACCAGAACCAGGGAGGAAAACCTCCATCAGGACCAGATCCAGGAAGGAAAACCTCCATCAGGACCAGAACCAGGAAGGAAAACCCCCATCAGGACCAGAACCAGGAAGAAAAACCTCCATCAGGACCAGAACCAGGAAGAAAAACCTCCATCAGGACCAGAACCAGGAAGGAAAACCTCCATCAGGACCAGAACCAGGAAGAAAAACCTCCATCAGGACCAGAACCAGGAAGAAAAACCTCCATCAGGACCAGATCCAGGAAGGAAAACCTCCATCAGGACCAGAACCAGGAAGAAAAACCTCCATCAGGACCAGATCCAGGAAGGAAAACCTCCATCAGGACCAGATCCAGGAAGGAAAACCTCCATCAGGACCAGAACCAGGAAGGAAAATCTCCATCAGGACCAAATCCAGGAAGCAAAACCTCCATCAGGACCAGAACCAGCGAGGAAAACCTCCATCAGGACCAGAACCAGGGAGGAAAACCTCCATCAGGACCAGAACCAGGAAGGAAAGCCTCCATCGGGACCAGAACCAGGGAGTAAAACCTCCATCAGGACCAGAACCAGGAAGGAAAACCTCCATCAGGACCAGAACCAGGGAGTAAAACCTCCATCAGGACCAGAACCAGGAAGGAAAACCTCCATCGGGACCAGAACCAGGAAGAAAAACCTCCATCAGGACCAGAACCAGGAAGGAAAACCTCCATCAGGACCAGAACCAGGAAGGAAAACCTCCATCAGGACCAGAACCAGGGAGTAAAACCTCCATCAGGACCAGAACCAGGAAGAAAAACCTCCATCAGGACCAGATCCAGGAAGGAAAACCTCCATCAGGACCAGATCCAGGAAGGAAAACCCCCATCAGGACCAGAACCAGGAAGAAAAACCTCCATCAGGACCAGAACCAGGAAGAAAAACCTCCATCAGGACCAGAACCAGGAAGAAAAACCTCCATCAGGACCAGATCCAGGAAGGAAAACCTCCATCAGGACCAGAACCAGGAAGAAAAACCTCCATCAGGACCAGATCCAGGAAGGAAAACCTCCATCAGGACCAGATCCAGGAAGGAAAACCTCCATCAGGACCAGAACCAGGAAGGAAAATCTCCATCAGGACCAAATCCAGGAAGCAAAACCTCCATCAGGACCAGAACCAGCGAGGAAAACCTCCATCAGGACCAGAACCAGGGAGGAAAACCTCCATCAGGACCAGATCCAGGAAGGAAAACCTCCATCAGGACCAGAACCAGGAAGGAAAACCCCCATCAGGACCAGAACCAGGAAGAAAAACCCCCATCAGGACCAGAACCAGGAAGAAAAACCTCCATCAGGACCAGAACCAGGAAGAAAAACCTCCATCAGGACCAGAACCAGGGAGTAAAACCTCCATCAGGACCAGAACCAGGGAGTAAAACCTCCATCAGGACCAGAACCAGGAAGGAAAACCTCCATCAGGACCAGAACCAGGAAGGAAAACCTCCATCAGGACCAGAACCAGGGAGTAAAACCTGCCTCAGGACCAGAACCAGGAAGAAAAACCTCCATCAGGACCAGATCCAGGAAGGAAAACCTCCATCAGGACCAGAACCAGGAAGGAAAACCCCCATCAGGACCAGAACCAGGAAGAAAAACCTCCATCAGGACCAGAACCAGGAAGAAAAACCTCCATCAGGACCAGAACCAGGAAGGAAAACCTCCATCAGGACCAGAACCAGGAAGAAAAACCTCCATCAGGACCAGAACCAGGAAGAAAAACCTCCATCAGGACCAGAACCAGGAAGAAAAACCTCCATCAGGACCAGATCCAGGAAGGAAAACCTCCATCAGGACCAGAACCAGGAAGAAAAACCTCCATCAGGACCAGATCCAGGAAGGAAAACCTCCATCGGGACCAGAACCAGGAAGAAAAACCTCCATCGGGACCAGATCCAGGAAGGAAAACCTCCATCAGGACCAGATCCAGGAAGGAAAACCTCCATCGGGACCAGAACCAGGAAGGAAAACCTCCATCAGGACCAGATCCAGGAAGGAAAACCTCCATCAGGACCAGAACCAGGAAGGAAAATCTCCATCAGGACCAAATCCAGGAAGCAAAACCTCCATCAGGACCAGAACCAGCGAGGAAAACCTCCATCAGGACCAGAACCAGGGAGGAAAACCTCCATCAGGACCAGATCCAGGAAGGAAAACCTCCATCAGGACCAGAACCAGGAAGGAAAACCCCCATCAGGACCAGAACCAGGAAGAAAAACCTCCATCAGGACCAGAACCAGGAAGAAAAACCTCCATCAGGACCAGAACCAGGAAGGAAAACCTCCATCAGGACCAGAACCAGGAAGAAAAACCTCCATCAGGACCAAAACCAGGAAGAAAAACCTCCATCAGGACCAGATCCAGGAAGGAAAACCTCCATCAGGACCAGAACCAGGAAGAAAAACCTCCATCAGGACCAGATCCAGGAAGGAAAACCTCCATCAGGACCAGATCCAGGAAGGAAAACCTCCATCAGGACCAGAACCAGGAAGGAAAATCTCCATCAGGACCAAATCCAGGAAGCAAAACCTCCATCAGGACCAGAACCAGCGAGGAAAACCTCCATCAGGACCAGAACCAGGGAGGAAAACCTCCATCAGGACCAGAACCAGGAAGGAAAGCCTCCATCGGGACCAGAACCAGGGAGTAAAACCTCCATCAGGACCAGAACCAGGAAGGAAAACCTCCATCAGGACCAGAACCAGGGAGTAAAACCTCCATCAGGACCAGAACCAGGAAGGAAAACCTCCATCGGGACCAGAACCAGGAAGAAAAACCTCCATCAGGACCAGAACCAGGAAGGAAAACCTCCATCAGGACCAGAACCAGGAAGGAAAACCTCCATCAGGACCAGAACCAGGGAGTAAAACCTGCCTCAGGACCAGAACCAGGAAGAAAAACCTCCATCAGGACCAGATCCAGGAAGGAAAACCTCCATCAGGACCAGAACCAGGAAGGAAAACCCCCATCAGGACCAGAACCAGGAAGAAAAACCTCCATCAGGACCAGAACCAGGAAGAAAAACCTCCATCAGGACCAGAACCAGGAAGGAAAACCTCCATCAGGACCAGAACCAGGAAGAAAAACCTCCATCAGGACCAGAACCAGGAAGAAAAACCTCCATCAGGACCAGAACCAGGAAGAAAAACCTCCATCAGGACCAGATCCAGGAAGGAAAACCTCCATCAGGACCAGAACCAGGAAGAAAAACCTCCATCAGGACCAGATCCAGGAAGGAAAACCTCCATCAGGACCAGATCCAGGAAGGAAAACCTCCATCAGGACCAGAACCAGGAAGGAAAATCTCCATCAGGACCAAATCCAGGAAGCAAAACCTCCATCAGGACCAGAACCAGCGAGGAAAACCTCCATCAGGACCAGAACCAGGGAGGAAAACCTCCATCAGGACCAGATCCAGGAAGGAAAACCTCCATCAGGACCAGAACCAGGAAGGAAAACCCCCATCAGGACCAGAACCAGGAAGAAAAACCTCCATCAGGACCAGAACCAGGAAGAAAAACCTCCATCAGGACCAGAACCAGGAAGGAAAACCTCCATCAGGACCAGAACCAGGAAGAAAAACCTCCATCAGGACCAGAACCAGGAAGAAAAACCTCCATCAGGACCAGATCCAGGAAGGAAAACCTCCATCAGGACCAGAACCAGGAAGAAAAACCTCCATCAGGACCAGATCCAGGAAGGAAAACCTCCATCAGGACCAGATCCAGGAAGGAAAACCTCCATCAGGACCAGAACCAGGAAGGAAAATCTCCATCAGGACCAAATCCAGGAAGCAAAACCTCCATCAGGACCAGATCCAGGAAGGAAAACCTCCATCAGGACCAGATCCAGGAAGGAAAACCTCCATCAGGACCAGAACCAGGAAGGAAAATCTCCATCAGGACCAAATCCAGGAAGCAAAACCTCCATCAGGACCAGAACCAGCGAGGAAAACCTCCATCAGGACCAGAACCAGGGAGGAAAACCTCCATCAGGACCAGAACCAGGAAGGAAAGCCTCCATCGGGACCAGAACCAGGGAGGAAAACCTCCATCAGGACCAGAACCAGGAAGGAAAGCCTCCATCGGGGATAGCCATCTGGGATCCGGTTCTGCTTCCTGAAGCCTGACTGAGATTTGGTTCCACAGAGAAGGCCTGATAATAAAGGTTCTGCTTTAGAACCTCTAGGTACCAGTGAACCTGCAGTCTGGGTGAAGCTCTGATGGTAAAATCTGGAACTCTGAGATCTTTCAGATCCAGTGGATCCTGGTCTGTAAGAGGTTCTCTTCTGGATGTAACAGGAA
This sequence comes from Telmatherina bonti, assembly GCF_933228915.1. Lineage (NCBI taxonomy): Eukaryota > Metazoa > Chordata > Actinopteri > Atheriniformes > Telmatherinidae > Telmatherina > Telmatherina bonti. The sequence continues at coordinate 2,109,050 of NC_136632.1, read as the reverse complement.
ACTCATCCAGCACTTTCTGTTTTTTGTGTCATTTATGTGAACAAGATCTGCTTGGTGGAAACGGGTCGAAATGATGGTTTTTCTGTTCTGTCCCAACTTGCAGTTGGGGGGATCTACACAGTCATCCAGTCCAAGGCCAAGATCACCGTGGATGAGTGGGGGGAGAACTACTACATGATGGGGCCGTACTTTGATCACAACTTTAAGACTCAGGTGGAGTGCTGCGAGCCGCCCAATCCGGCCATCCGGAAGGCCATGGACGCTCTGATCCACAACGGCTGCCAGGTGCATCTTCATGTTTCAGACATTCAGCCTCCCTCCAGGTGCGACAAACTGATATGAGACGGCTGATGGTCACAGTCGAGGGCGTAAAAAATAAAAGCTGACTCTCAGCTGCTCGCAGGGCATCAGTTCATGTCTTCATTTCCAGTTTAAGAAGCAGAAACCAGACAAAAACATGAGGTATTTCTGCTGATGAATGCATGAATGTGGTGATGCTGGGCATGGAGCAGACCGAGCATGGAGCAGGGGCATGACTTGCATTGTTAAAGGAGTGCTTAGGAGGGCAGGTCTTACAGCTGCAGTGCATGCTGGGAAATAGATCTCCCGATCTGAAGTCATGGAGACGTGTGTTCAGATGACCTGTTCGTGTAAGAAACAGTAGAATTTGACAAATTAATAGTTTCTTGATCATTTAATCATCATTCTGAACGTGTGGCCAAGATGTTTATCATCAGTTGTTTTCATGTGATTCACATGTAGAAATAAGGTTTAGAACATGTTGCTGGTTCACATGCGAAACACATGTAACAGTCACATTTCTACATGCCAAACACATGTAACAGTCACGTTTCTACATGCCAAACACATGTAACAGTCACGTTTCTACATGCCAAACACATGTAACAGTCACGTTTCCACATGCCAAACACATGAAACAGTCACGTTTCTTCATGCCAAACACATGTAACAGTCATGTTTCTACATGCGAAACACGTAACACTCCTGTTTCTACATGTGGAACACGTAACAGTCCTGTTTCTGCATGCGAAACACATGTAACAGTAACGTATCTACATGCCAAACACATGTAACAGTCACATTTCTACATGCGAAACATGGAACAGTCACGTTTCTACATGCCAAACACACGTAACAGTCCTGTTTCTACATGTGAAACACAAGTAACAGTCATGTTTCTACATGCGAAAATGGTAACAGTCCTGTTTCTACATGCGAAACACATGTAACAGTCACGTTTCTACATGGGAAACACATGTAACAGTCACGTTTCTACATGCGAAACACGTAACAGTCCTGTTTCTACATGTGAAACACATGTAACAGTCATGTTTCTACATGCGAAACACATAACAATCCTGTTTCTACATGCAAAACACATGTAACAGTCACGTTTCTACATGCCAAACACATGTAACAGTCACGTTTCTACATGCGAAATACATGTAACAGTCCTGTTTCTACATGCCAAACACATGTAACAGTCACGTTTCTACATGCGAAATACATGTAACAGTCCTGTTTCTACATGCCAAACACATGTAACAGTCACGTTTCTACATGCCAAACACATGTAACAGTTATGTTTCTACATGCCAAACACACATAAGAGTCACATTTCTACATGCGAAACACATGTAACAGTCCTGTTTCTACATGAGAGATGTAAAGTGTCCTCTCATACGGAGATGTACTGAGACATGTAGCGTGTCCTCTCACACAGAGACGTCCTCAGACGTGTAGCCTGTCCGCTCACATGGAGAAGTCATGAGACATGGAGCGTGTCCTCTCACATAGAGACGTACTGAGACATTGAGCGTGTCCTTTTACCGAGAGATGTCTTGAGATGCATGGCGTGTCTTCTCACACGGAGACATCCTGAGACGTGTAGCGTGTCCTCTCACACATAGACATCCTGAGACGTGTAGCGTGTCCTCTCACACATAGACATCCTGAGACGTGCAGCGTGTTCTCTCACAAGGCGACATCCTGAGACGTGCAGTGTGTCCTCTCACACGGAGACGTTCTGAGACGTGAAGCATGTCCTCTCACAAGGAGAATTCCTGACAGGTGTAGTTGTCCTTTCACACGGAGACGACCTGAGACGCGTAGCGTGTCCTCTCACATGGAGACGTCCTGAGATGTGTAGCGTGTCCTCTCACACAGAGACGACCTGAGATGTGTAGCGTGTCCTCTCACACAGAGACGACCTGAGACGTGTAGCGTGTCCTCTCGAATAGAGACATCCTGAGACGTGCAGCGTGTTCTCTCACACGGAGACATCCTGAGACGCGTAGCGTGTCCTCTCACAAGGCGACATCCTGAGACGTGCAGTGTGTCCTCTCACACGGAGACGTTCTGAGACGTGAAGCATGTCCTCTCACAAGGAGAATTCCTGACAGGTGTAGTTGTCCTTTCACACGGAGACGACCTGAGACGCGTAGCGTGTCCTCTCACATGGAGACGTCCTGAGATGTGTAGCGTGTCCTCTCACACAGAGACGACCTGAGATGTGTAGCGTGTCCTCTCACACAGAGACGACCTGAGACGTGTAGCGTGTCCTCTCGAATAGAGACATCCTGAGACGTGTAGCGTGTCCTCTCGAATAGAGACATCCTGAGACGTGTAGCGTGTCCTCTCACACAGAGACGTCCTGAGACGTGTAGCGTGTCCTCTCACATAGAGATGTCCTGAGACGTGTAGCGTGTCCTCTCACACAGAGACGACCTGAGACGTGTAGCGTGTCCTCTCACACAGAGACGTCCTGAGACGTGTAGCGTGTCCTCTCACAAGGAGACGTCCTGAGACGTGTAGCGTGTCCTCTCACACGTAGACGTTCTGAGACGTGTAGCTTGTCCTCTCACACGGAGACATCCTGAGACGTGTAGCGTGTCCTCTCACACGTAGACGTTCTGAGACGTGTAGCGTGTCCTCTCACACAGAGACGTCCTGAGACGTGTAGCGTGTCCTCTCACATAGAGATGTCCTGAGACGTGTAGCGTGTCCTCTCACACAGAGACGACCTGAGACGTGTAGCTTGTCCTCTCACACGGAGACATCCTGAGACGCGTAGCGTGTCCTCTCACAAGGAGACGTCCTAAGACGCGTAGCGGGTCCTCTCACACAGAGACGTTCTGAGACGCGTAGCGTGTCCTCTCACACGGAGACATTCTGAGTCGCGTAAGCGTGTCCTCTCACACAGACGTCCTGAGACGTGTAGCGTGTCCTCTCACAAGGAGACGTCCTAAGACGTGTAGCGGGTCCTCTCACACAGAGACGTTCTGAGACGCGTAGCGTGTCCTTTCACACACAGACGTCCTGAGACGTGTAGCGTGTCCTCTCACACATAGACGTCATGAGACGCGTAGCGTGTCCTCTCACACAGATGTCCTGAGACGTGTAGCGTGTCCTCTCACAAGGAGACGTCCTAAGACGTGTAGCGGGTCCTCTCACACAGAGACGTTCTGAGACGCGTAGCGTGTCCTCTCACACAGACGTCCTGAGACGTGTAGCGTGTCCTCTCACACATAGACGTCATGAGACGCGTAGCGTGTCCTCTCACACAGATGTCCTGAGACGTGTAGCGTGTCCTCTCACACATAGACGTCCTGAGACGCGTAGCGTGTCCTCTCACACAGAGACGTCCTGACAGGTGTAGTTGTCCTTTCACACAGAGACATCCTGAGACGCGTACGTGTCCTCTCACACAGAGACATCATGAGACGTGTAGCGTTTCCTCTCACACGGAGACGTTCTGAGACGCGTAGCGTGTCCTCTCACACATAGACGTCCTGAGACACGTAGCGTGTCCTCTCACACGGAGACGTCCTGAGACGCGTAGCGTGTCCTCTCACACAGAGACGTCCTGAGACGTGTAGCGTGTCCTCTCACACGTAGACGTTCTGAGACGTGTAGCGTGTCCTCTCACACAGAGACGTCCTGAGACGTGTAGCGTGTCCTCTCACATAGAGATGTCCTGAGACGTGTAGCGTGTCCTCTCACACAGAGACGACCTGAGACGTGTAGCTTGTCCTCTCACACGGAGACATCCTGAGACGCGTAGCGTGTCCTCTCACAAGGAGACGTCCTAAGACGCGTAGCGGGTCCTCTCACACAGAGACGTTCTGAGACGCGTAGCGTGTCCTCTCACACGGAGACATTCTGAGTCGCGTAAGCGTGTCCTCTCACACAGACGTCCTGAGACGTGTAGCGTGTCCTCTCACAAGGAGACGTCCTAAGACGTGTAGCGGGTCCTCTCACACAGAGACGTTCTGAGACGCGTAGCGTGTCCTCTAACACGGAGACATTCTGAGTCGCGTAAGCGTGTCCTCTCACACAGACGTCCTGAGACGTGTAGCGTGTCCTCTCACACATAGACGTCATGAGACGCGTAGCGTGTCCTCTCACACAGATGTCCTGAGACGTGTAGCGTGTCCTCTCACACATAGACGTCCTGAGACGCGTAGCATGTCCTTTCACACAGACGTCCTGAGATGTGTAGCGCGTCCTCTCACACAGAGACGTCCTGACAGGTGTAGTTGTCCTTTCACACAGAGACATCATGAGACGTGTAGCGTTTCCTCTCACACGGAGACGTTCTGAGACGCGTAGCGTGTCCTCTCACACATAGACGTCCTGAGACACGTAGCGTGTCCTCTCACACGGAGACGTCCTGAGACGCGTAGCGTGTCCTCTCACACAGAGACGTCCTGAGACGTGTAGCGTGTCCTCTCACACGTAGACGTTCTGAGACGCGCAGCCTGTCCTCTCACACGGAGACATTCTGAGTCCCGTAAGCGTGTCCTCTCACACAGACGTCCAGAGACGTGTAGCGTGTCCTTTCACACATAGACGTCCTGAGACGTGTAGCGTGTCCTTTCACACAGACGTCCTGAGACGTGTAGCGTGTCCTTTCACACAGAGACATCCTGAGACGCGTAGCGTGTCCTCTCACACAGAGACGTCCTGAAAGGTGTAGTTGTCCTTTCACACGGAGACATCCTGAGAGGCGTAGCGTGTCCTTTCACACATAGACGTTCTGAGACGTGTAGCGTGTCCTCTCACACAGAGACGTCCTGAGACACGTAGCTTGTCCTCTCACACGGAGACGTCCTGAGACGCGTAGCGTGTCCTCTCACACAGAGACGTCCTGAGACGTGTAGCGTGTCCTCTCACACGTAGACGTTCTGAGACGCGCAGCCTTTCCTCTCACACGGAGACATTCTGAGTCCCGTAAGCGTGTCCTCTCACACAGACGTCCAGAGACGTGTAGCGTGTCCTTTCACACATAGACGTCCTGAGACGTGTAGCGTGTCCTTTCACACAGAGACATCCTGAGACGCGTACGTGTCCTCTCACACAGAGACGTCCTGAAAGGTGTAGTTGTCCTTTCACACGGAGACATACTGAGAGGCGTAGCATGTCCTTTCACACATAGACGTCCTGAGACGTGTAGCGTGTCCTTTCACACAGAGACATCCTGAGACGCGTACGTGTCCTCTCACACAGAGACGTCCTGAAAGGTGTAGTTGTCCTTTCACACGGAGACATACTGAGAGGCGTAGCGTGTCCTTTCACACATAGACGTCCTGACAGGTGTAGTTGTCCTTTCACACAGAGACGTCCTGAGACGCGTAGCGTGTCCTCTCACAAGGAGACGTCCTGAGACGTGTAGCGTGTCCTTTCACACATAGACGTCCTGAGACGCGTAGCATGTCCTCTCACAAGGAGACGTCCTGAGACGTGTAGCGTGTCCTTTCACACATAGACGTCCTGAGACGCATAGCGTGTCCTCTCACACGGAGACGACCTGAGACGCGTAGCGTGTCCTCTCACATGGAGACGTCCTGAGATGTGTAGCGTGTCCTCTCACACAGAGACGACCTGAGACGTGTAGCGTGTCCTCTCGAATAGAGACATCCTGAGACGTGTAGCGTGTCCTCTCGAATAGAGACATCCTGAGACGTGTAGCGTGTACTCTCACACAGAGACGTCCTGAGACGTGTAGCGTGTCCTCTCACATAGAGACGTCCTGAGACGTGTAGCGTGTCCTTTCACACAGAGACATCCTGAGACGCGTAGCGTGTCCTCTCACACAGAGACATCCTGAAAGGTGTAGTTGTCCTTTCACACGGAGACATCCTGAGAGGCGTAGCGTGTCCTTTCACACATAGACGTTCTGAGACGTGTAGCGTGTCCTCTCACACAGAGACGTCCTGACAGGTGTAGTTGTCCTTTCACACGGAGAAATCCTGAGACGCGTAGCGTGTCCTCTCACACATAGACGTCCTGAGACACGTAGCGTGTCCTCTCACACGGAGACGTCCTGAGACGCGTAGCGTGTCCTCTCACACAGAGACGTCCTGAGACGTGTAGCGTGTCCTCTCACACGTAGACGTTCTGAGACGCGCAGCCTTTCCTCTCACACGGAGACATTCTGAGTCCCGTAAGCGTGTCCTCTCACACAGACGTCCAGAGACGTGTAGCGTGTCCTTTCACACATAGACGTCCTGAGACGTGTAGCGTGTCCTTTCACACAGAGACATCCTGAGACGCGTACGTGTCCTCTCACACAGAGACGTCCTGAAAGGTGTAGTTGTCCTTTCACACGGAGACATACTGAGAGGCGTACGTGTCCTCTCACACAGAGACGTCCTGAAAGGTGTAGTTGTCCTTTCACACGGAGACGTCCTGAGACGTGTAGCGTGTCCTTTCACACAGAGACATCCTGAGACGCGTACGTGTCCTCTCACACAGAGACGTCCTGAAAGGTGTAGTTGTCCTTTCACACGGAGACATACTGAGAGGCGTAGCGTGTCCTTTCACACATAGACGTCCTGACAGGTGTAGTTGTCCTTTCACACGGAGAAATCCTGAGACGCGTAGCGTGTCCTCTCACACAGAGACGTCCTGAGACGCGTAGCGTGTCCTCTCACAAGGAGACGTCCTGAGACGTGTAGCGTGTCCTTTCACACATAGACGTCCTGAGACGCGTAGCATGTCCTCTCACAAGGAGACGTCCTGAGACGTGTAGCGTGTCCTCTCACACATAGACGTCCTGAGACGCGTAGCATGTCCTCTCACAAGGAGACATCCTGAGACGTGAAGCATGTCCTCTCACACATAGACGTCCTGAGACGCGTAGCATGTCCTCTCACAAGGAGACGTCCTGAGACGTGTAGCGTGTCCTTTGACACATAGACGTCCTGAGACGCGTAGCATGTCCTCTCACAAGGAGACATCCTGAGACGTGAAGCATGTCCTCTCACACGGAGAATTCCTGACAGGTGTAGTTGTCCTCTCACACGGAGACGACCTGAGACGCGTAGCGTGTCCTCTCACATGGAGACGTCCTGAGATGTGTAGCGTGTCCTCTCACACAGAGACGACCTGAGATGTGTAGCGTGTCCTCTCGAATAGAGACATCCTGAGACGTGTAGCGTGTACTCTCACACAGAGACGTCCTGAGACGTGTAGCGTGTCCTCTCACATAGAGACGTCCTGAGACGTGTAGCGTGTCCTCTCACACAGAGACGACCTGAGACGCGTAGCTTGTCCTCTCACACGGAGACATCCTGAGACGCGTAGCGTCTCCTCTCACAAGGAGACGTCCTAAGACGCGTAGCGGGTCCTCTCACACAGAGACGTTCTGAGACGCGTAGCGTGTCCTCTCACACGGAGACATCCTGAGACGCATAGCGTGTCCTTTTACACAGAGACGTCCTAAGACGCGTAGCGTGTCCTCTCACACAGAGACGTTCTGAGACGCGTAGCGTGTCCTCTCACACGGAGACATCCTGAGACGCGTAGCGGGTCCTCTCACACAGAGACGACCTGAGACGCGTAGCTTGTCCTCTCACACGGAGACATTCTGAGTCGCGTAAGCGTGTCCTCTCACACAGACGTCCTGAGACGTGTAGCGTGTCCTCTCACACGGAGACATCCTGAGACGTGTAGCGTGTCCTCTCACACAGAGACGACCTGAGACGCGTAGCGTGTCCTCTCACACGGAGACATTCTGAGTCGCGTAAGCGTGTCCTCTCACACAGACGTCCTGAGACGTGTAGCGTGTCCTCTCACACATAGACGTCATGAGACGCGTAGCGTGTCTTCTCACACAGATGTCCTGAGACGCATAACATGTCCAGTCACACATAGATTTCCTGAGACGAGTAGCGTGTCCTCTCACACAGAGACATCCTGAGACGTGTAGCGTGTCCTCTCACACAGAGACGTCCTGAAAAGTGTAGTTGTCCTCTCACAAGGAGACGTCCTGAGACGCGTAGCGTGTCCTCTCACAAGGAGACGTCCAGAGACGTGTAGCGTGTCCTCTCACAAGGAGACGTCCTGAGACGCGTAGCGTGTCCTCTCACAAGGAGACGTCCTGAGACGCGTAGCTTGTCCTCTCACACGGAGACATCCTGAGACATGTAGCGTGTCCTCTCACACGGAGACATCCTGAGACGTGTAGCGTGTCCTCTCACACAGAGACGACCTGAGACGCGTAGCGTGTCCTCTCACACAGAGACATCCTGAGACGTGTAGCGTGTCCTCTCACACAGAGACGTCCTGAAAAGTGTAGTTGTCCTTTCACACGGAGACATCCTGAGACACGTAGCGTGTCCTCTCACAAAGAGACGTCCTGAGACGCGTAGCGTGTCCTCTCACAAGGAGACGTCCAGAGACGTGTAGCGTGTCCTCTCACACAGATGTCCTGAGACGCATAACGTGTCCAGTCACACATAGATTTCCTGAGACGACTAGCGTGTCCTCTCACACTGAGACGACCTGAGACACGTACGTGTCCTCTCACACAGAGACATCCTGAGACGTGTAGCGTGTCCTCTCACACAGAGACGTCCTGAAAAGTGTAGTTGTCCTTTCACACGGAGACGTCCTGAGACGCGTAGCGTGTCCTCTCACACAGAGACGTCCTGAGACGCGTAGCGTGTCCTCTCACAAGGAGACGTCCTGAGACGTGTAGCGTGTCCTTTCAAACATAGACGTCCTGAGACGCGTAGCGTGTCCTCTCACAAGGAGACATCCTGAGACGTGCAGCATGTCCTCTCACACAGAGACATCCTGAGACGTGAAGCATGTCCTCTCACACGGAGAATTCCTGACAGGTGTAGTTGTCCTTTCACACGGAGACGACCTGAGACGCATAGCGTGTCCTCTCACATGGAGACGACCTGAGACGCGTAGCGTGTCCTCTCACATGGAGACGTCCTGAGACGCGTAGCTTGTCCTCTCACACGGAGACATCCTGAGACATGTAGCGTGTCCTCTCACACGGTGACATCCTGAGACGTGTAGCGTGTCCTCTCACACAGAGACGACCTGAGACGCGTAGCGTGTCCTCTCACACGGAGACATTCTGAGTCGCGTAAGCGTGTCCTCTCACACAGATGTCCTGAGACGCATAACATGTCCAGTCACACATAGATTTCCTGAGACGAGTAGCGTGTCCTCTCACACAGAGACATCCTGAGACGTGTAGCGTGTCCTCTCACACAGAGACGTCCTGAAAAGTGTAGTTGTCCTTTCACACGGAGACATCCTGAGACACGTAGCGTGTCCTCTCACAAGGAGACGTCCTGAGACGCGTAGCGTGTCCTCTCACAAGGAGACGTCCAGAGACGTGTAGCGTGTCCTCTCACACAGATGTCCTGAGACGCATAACGTGTCCAGTCACACATAGATTTCCTGAGACGACTAGCGTGTCCTCTCACACTGAGACGACCTGAGACACGTACGTGTCCTCTCACACAGAGACATCCTGAGACGTGTAGCGTGTCCTCTCACACAGAGACGTCCTGAAAAGTGTAGTTGTCCTTTCACACGGAGACGTCCTGACAGGTGTAGTTGTCCTTTCACACGGAGAAATCCTGAGACGCGTAGCGTGTCCTCTCACACAGAGACGTCCTGAGACGCGTAGCGTGTCCTCTCACAAGGAGACGTCCTGAGACGTGTAGCGTGTCCTTTCAAACATAGACGTCCTGAGACGCGTAGCGTGTCCTCTCACAAGGAGACATCCTGAGACGTGCAGCATGTCCTCTCACACAGAGACATCCTGAGACGTGAAGCATGTCCTCTCACACGGAGAATTCCTGACAGGTGTAGTTGTCCTTTCACACGGAGACGACCTGAGACGCATAGCGTGTCCTCTCACATGGAGACGACCTGAGACGCGTAGCGTGTCCTCTCACATGGAGACGTCCTGAGATGTGTAGCGTCCTTTCACACATAGACGTCCTGAGACGCGTAGCATGTCCTTTCACACAGACGTCCTGAGACGCGTAGCGTGTCCTCTCACACAGAGACGTTCTGAGACGTGTAGCGTGTCCTCTCACACAGAGACGTTCTGAGACGCGTAGCGTGTCCTCTCACACGGAGACGTTCTGAGTCGCGTAGCGTGTCCTCTCACACAGAGACGTTCTGAGACGTGTAGCGTGTCCTCTCACACATAGACGTCAAGAGACGCGTAGCGTGTCCTCTCACACAGAGACGTCCTGACAGGTGTAGTTGTCCTTTCACACGGAGAAATCCTGAGACGCGTAGCGTGTCCTCTCACACATAGACGTCCTGAGACACGTAGCGTGTCCTCTCACACGGAGACGTCCTGAGACGCGTAGCGTGTCCTCTCACACAGAGACGTCCTGAGACGTGTAGCGTGTCCTCTCACACGTAGACGTTCTGAGACGCGCAGCCTTTCCTCTCACACGGAGACATTCTGAGTCCCGTAAGCGTGTCCTCTCACACAGACGTCCAGAGACGTGTAGCGTGTACTTTCACACATAGACGTCCTGAGACGTGTAGCGTGTCCTTTCACACAGAGACATCCTGAGACGCGTACGTGTCCTGTCACACAGAGACGTCCTGAAAGGTGTAGTTGTCCTTTCACACGGAGACATACTGAGACGCGTAGCATGTCCTTTCACACAGACGTCCTGAGACGCGTAGCGTGTCCTCTCACACGGAGACGTTCTGAGTCGCGTAGCGTGTCCTCTCACACAGAGACATCCTGAGACGTGTAGCGTGTCCTCTCACACAGAGACGTCCTGAAAAGTGTAGTTGTCCTTTCACACGGAGACGTCCTGACAGGTGTAGTTGTCCTTTCACACGGAGAAATCCTGAGACGCGTAGCGTGTCCTCTCACACAGAGACGTCCTGAGACGCGTAGCGTGTCCTCTCACAAGGAGACGTCCTGAGACGCGTAGCGTGTCCTCTCACAAGGAGACGTCCTGAGACGTGTAGCGTGTCCTTTCAAACATAGACGTCCTGAGACGCGTAGCGTGTCCTCTCACAAGGAGACATCCTGAGACGTGCAGCTTGTCCTCTCACACGGAGACATCCTGAGACGTGAAGCATGTCCTCTCACACGGAGAATTCCTGACAGGTGTAGTTGTCCTTTCACACGGAGACGACCTGAGACGCATAGCGTGTCCTCTCACATGGAGACGACCTGAGACGCGTAGCGTGTCCTCTCACATGGAGACGTTCTGAGTCGCGTAGCGTGTCCTCTCACACAGAGACGTTCTGAGACGTGTAGCGTGTCCTCTCACACATAGACGTCATGAGACGCGTAGCGTGTCCTCTCACACGGAGACGTCAAGAGACGTGTAGCGTGTCCTCTCACACAGAGACATGAGACGTGTAGCGTTTCCTCTCACACGGAGACATTCTGAGACGCGTAGCGTGTCCTCTCACACATAGACGTCCTGAGACACGTAGCGTGTCCTCTCACACGGAGACGTCCTGAGACGCGTAGCATGTCCTTTCACACAGACGTCCTGAGAAGCGTAGCGTGTCCTCTCACACAGAGATGTTCTGAGACGTGTAGCGTGTCCTCTCACACAGACGTCCTGAGACGCGTAGCGTGTCCTCTCACACGGAGACGTTCTGAGTCGCGTAGCGTGTCCTCTCACACAGAGACGTTCTGAGACGTGTAGCGTGTCCTCTCACACATAGACGTCAAGAGACGCGTAGCGTGTCCTCTCACACAGAGACATCATGAGACGTGTAGCGTTTCCTCTCACACGGAGACGTTCTGAGACGCGTAGCGTGTCCTCTCACACATAGACGTCCTGAGACACGTAGCGTGTCCTCTCACACGGAGACGTCCTGAGACGCGTAGCGTGTCCTCTCACACAGAGACGTCCTGTGACGTGTAGCGTGTCCTCTCACACGTAGACGTTCTGAGACGCGCAGCCTGTCCTCTCACACGGAGACATTCTGAGTCCCGTAAGCGTGTCCTCTCACACAGACGTCCTGAGACGTGTAGCGTGTCCTTTCACACATAGACGTCCTGAGACGTGTAGCGTGTCCTTTCACACATAGACGTCCTGAGACGTGTAGCGTGTCCTTTCACACAGAGACATCCTGAGACGCGTAGCGTGTCCTCTCACACAGAGACATCCTGAGACATGTAGCGTGTCCTCTCACACGGAGACATCCTGAGAGGCGTAGCGTGTCCTCTCACAAGGAGACGTCCTGAGACGCGTAGCGTGTCCTCTCACACATAGACGTCCTGAGACCTGTAGCGTGTCCTTTCACACATAGACGTCCTGAGACGTGTAGCGTGTCCTTTCACACATAGACGTCCTGACAGGTGTAGTTTTCCTTTCGCACAGAGACATCCTGAGACGTGTAGCGTGTCCTCTCACACAGAGACATCCTGAGACGCGTACGTGTCCTCTCACACAGAGACATCCTGAGACATGTAGCGTGTCCTCTCACACAGAGACATCCTGAGACGTGTAGCGCGTCCTCTCACACAGAGACGTCCTGAAAGGTGTAGTTGTCCTTTCACACAGAGACATCCTGACAGGTGTAGTTTTCCTTTCGCACAGAGACATCCTGAGACGTGTACGTGTCCTCTCACACAGAGACATCCTGAGACGCGTACGTGTCCTCTCACACAGAGACATCCTGAGACATGTAGCGTGTCCTCTCACACAGACGTCCTGAGACGTGTAGCGTGTCCTCTCACACATAGACGTCAAGAGACGCATAGCGTGTCCTTTCATACAGAGACGTTCCGAGACCTGTAGCGTGTCCTTTCGCACATAGACGTCCTGAGACGCGTAGCGTGTCCTCTCATACAGAGACGTTCCGAGACGTGTAGCGTGTCCTTTCACACATAGACGTCCTGAGACATGTAGCGTGTCCTTTCACAGATAAGACGTCAGGAGACGCGTAGCGTGTCCTCTCAGACAGAGACGTCCTCAGACGCGTAGCGTGTCCTCTCATACAGAGACGTTCCGAGACGTGTAGCGTGTCCTTTCGCACATAGACGTTCTGAGACGTGTAGCATGTCCTTTCACACAGAGACATGCTGAGACGCGTACGTGTCCTCTCACACAGAGATGTCCTGAAAGGTGTAGTTGTCCTTTCACACGGAGACATCCTGAGAGGCGTAGCGTGTCCTCTCACAAGGAGACGTCCTGAGACGCGTAGCGTGTCCTCTCACACAGAGACGTCCTGAGACGTGTAGCGTGTCCTCTCACACATAGACGTTCTGAGACGCGTAGCGTGTCCTCTCACACAGAGACGACCTGAGACGCGTAGCGTGTCCTCTCACACAGACGTCCTGAGACGTGTAGCGTGTCCTCTCACACAGAGACATCATGAGACGTGTAGCGTTTCCTTTCACACAGAGACGTTCTGAGACGCGTAGCCTGTCCTCTCACACGGAGACATTCTGAGTCCCGTAAGCGTGTCCTTTCACACACAGACGTCCAGAGACGTGTAGGGTGTCCTTTCACACATAGACGTCCTGAGACGTGTAGCGTGTCCTCTCACACAGAGACGTCCTGACAGGTGTAGTTGTCCCTTCACATGGAGACATCATGAGACGTGTAGCGTGTCCTCTCACACAGAGACATCCTGAGACGCGTAGCGTGTCCTCCCACACAGAGACGTTCTGAGACGCGTAGCGTCTCCTCTCACAAGGAGTCGTCCTGAGACGTGTAGCGTGTCCTCTCACACATAGACGTCCTGAGACGCGTAGGGTGTCCTCTCACACAGAGAAGTCCCGAGACGCGTCGCGTGTCCTTTCACACATAGACGTCCTGAGACGCGTAGCGTGTCCTCTCACACATAGACGTCCTGAGACGCGTAGCGTGTCCTCTCACACAGAGCCGTCCTGAGACGCGTAGCGTGTCCTCTCACACTTAGACGTCCTGAGACGCGTAGCGTGTCCTTTCACACATAGACGTCCTGACAGGTGTAGTTGTCCTTTCACACGGAGACATCCTGACACGTGTAGCGTCCTTTCACACATAGACGTCCTGAGACGTGTAGCGTGTCCTTTCACACACAGACGTGCTGAGACGTGTAGCGTGTCCTCTCACACATAGACGTCCTGAGACTTGTAGCGTGTCCTCTCACACGGACGTCCTGAGACACGTAGCGTGTCCTCTCACACGGACGTCCTGAGACACGTAGCGTGTCCTCTCACACGGAGACAACCTGAGACGCGTAGCGTGTTCTCTCACACGGAGACGTCCTGAGACGCGTAGCGTGTCCTCTCACACGGAGACGTCCTGAGACGTGTAGCGTGTCCTCTCACACATAGACGTCCTGAGACGAGTAGCGTGTCCTTTCACACATAGATGTCCTGAAACGTGTAGCGTGTCTTCTCACACGGAGACGTTCTGAGACGTGTAGCGTGTCCTCTCACACAGAGACATCCTGAGACGTGTAGCGTGTCATCTCACACATAGATGTCCTGAGACGTGTAGGGTGTCCTTTCACACATAGACGTCCTGAGACGTGTAGCGTGTCCTTTCACACAGACGTGCTGAGACGTGTAGCGTGTCCTCTCACACAGAGACGTCCTGAGACGTGTAGCGTGTCCTCTCACACATAGACGTTCTGAGACGCGTAAAGTGTCCTCTCACACAGAGACGACCTGAGACGCGTAGCGTGTCCTCTCACACAGACGTCCTGAGACGTGTAGCGTGTCCTCTCACACAGAGACATCATGAGACGCGTAGCGTGTCCTCTCACACAGAGACGTCCTGAGACACGTAGCGTGTCATCTCACACGTAGACGTTCTGAGACGCGCAGCCTGTCCTCTCACACGGAGACATTCTGAGTCCCGTAAGCGTGTCCTTTCACACACAGACGTCCAGAGACGTGTAGGGTGTCCTTTCACACATAGACGTCCTGAGACGTGTAGCGTGTCCTTTCACACAGACGTGCTGAGACGTGTAGCGTGTCCTCTCACACAGAGACGTCCTGACAGGTGTAGTTGTCCCTTCACATGGAGACATCATGAGACGTGTAGCGTGTCCTCTCACACAGAGACATCCTGAGACGCGTAGCGTGTCCTCCCACACAGAGACGTTCTGAGACGCGTAGCGTCTCCTCTCACAAGGAGTCGTCCTGAGACGTGTAGCGTGTCCTCTCACACATAGATGTCCTGAGACGCATAGCGTGTCCTTTCACACATAGATGTCCTGAGACGCATAGCGTGTCCAGTCACACATAGATTTCCTGAGACGTGTAGCGTGTCCTCTCACACGGAGACGACCTGAGACGTGTAGCGTGTCCTTTCGCACATAGACGTCCTGAGACGTGTAGCGTGTCCTTTCACAGATAGACGTCCTGAGACGTCCTCTCACACAGAGATGTCCTGACAGGTGTAGTCGTCCTGTCACACGGAGACGTTCTGTGTCGCGTAGCGAGTCCTCTCACACGGAGACTTTCTGAGACGTGTAGCGTGTCCTCTCACACAGAGACATCATGAGACGTGTAGAGTGTCTGCTCACACATAGATGTCCTGAGACGCATAACGTGTCCTTTTACTCATAGATGTCCTGAGACGCGTAGCGTGTCCTCTCACACGGAGACGTTCTACGACGCATTGCGTGTCCTCTCACACGGAGACGTCCTGAGACGTGTAGCGTGTCCTGTCCCACATAGATGTCCTGAGACGTGTAGCGTGTCCTCTCACACATAGACGTCCTGACAGGTGTAGTTGTCCTTTCACACGGAGACATCCTGAGACGCGTAGCGTGTCCTCTCACACAGAGACGTCCTGAGACATGTAGCGTGTTCTCTCACACATAGACGTTCTGAGACGTGTAGCGTGTCCTTTCACACATAGACGTCCTGAGACGCGTAGCGTGTCCTTTCACACATAGACGTCCTGAGACGCGTAGCGTGTCCTTTCACACATAGACGTCCTGAGATGTGTAGCGTGTACTTTCACACATAGACGTCCTGAGACGCGTAGCGTGTCCTTTCACACATAGACGTCCTTAGATGTGTAGCGTGTCCTTTCACACATAGACGTCCTGAGACGCGTACGTGTCCTCTCACACAGAGACGTCCTGAGACGTGTAGCGTGTCCTCTGACACAAAGACGTCCTGAGACGCGTCGCGTGTCCTTTCACAGATAGATGTCCTGAGACGTGTAGCGTGTCCTCTCACACAGAGATGTCCTGACAGGTGTAGTCGTCCTCTCACACAGAGACGTAATGAGACGTGTAGCGTGTCCTCTCCCACAGAGACGTCCTGAGACGCGTAGCGTGTCCTCTCCCACAGAGACGTCCTGAGACGCGTAGCGTGTCCTCTCACACAGAGACGTTCTGTGTCGTGTAGCGTGTCCTCTCACACAGAGACATCATGAGACGTGTAGCGTGTCCTCTCACACATAGATGTCCTGAGACGCATAGCGTGTCCTTTCACACATAGATGTCCTGAGACGCGTAGCGTGTCCTCTCACACGGAGACGTCCTGAGACGCGTAGCTTTTCCTCTCACACAGAGACGTCCTGAGACGTGTAGCGTGTCCTGTCCCAAATAGAATTCCTGAGACGTGTAGCGTGTCCTCTCACACATAGACGTCCTGAGACGCGTAGCGTGTCCTTTCACAAGGAGACGTCCTGAGACATGTAGCGTGTCCTCTCACACGGAGACGTCCTGAGACATGTAGCGTGTTCTCTCACACATAGACGTTCTGAGACGTGTAGCGTGTCCTTTAACACATAGACGTCCTGAGACGTGTAGCGTGTTCTCTCACACATAGACGTTCTGAGACGTGTAGCGTGTCCTTTCACACATTGACGTCCTGAGACGTGTAGCGTGTCCTTTCACACATTGACGTCCTGAGACGTGTAGCGTGTTCTCTCACACATAGACGTTCTGAGACGTGTAGCGTGTCCTTTAACACATAGACGTCCTGAGACGTGTAGCGTGTCCTCTCACACAGAGACATCCTGAGACGTGTAGCGTGTCCTCTCACACAGAGACGTAATGAGACGTGTAGCGTGTCCTCTCACACATAGATGTCCTGAGACGCATAGCATGTCCTTTCACACATAGACGTCCTGAGACGCGTAGAGTGTCTTTTCACAAGGAGACGTCCTGAGACGCGTAGCGTGTCCTTTTACACAGAGACGTCCTGAGACGCGTAGCGTGTCCTCTCACACAGAGTCGTTCCGAGACGTGTAGCGTGTCCTTTCACAGATAGATGTCCTGAGACGCATAGCGTGTCCTTTCACACATAGATGTCCTGAGACGCGTAGCGTGTCTTTTCACACGGAGACATCCTGAGACGCGTAGCGTGTCCTCTCACAAGGAGACGTCCTGAGACATGTAGCGTGTCCTCTCACATAGACGTTCTGAGACGTGTAGCGTGTCCTTTAACACATAGACGTCTTGAGACGCGTAAGCGTGTCCTCTCACAGAGAGACGTCCTGAGACGTGTAGCGTGTCCTCTCACAAGGAGACGTCCTGAGACGTGTAGCGTGTCCTCTCACACAGAGACGTCCTGAGACGTGTAGTGTGTCCTTTCACACAGAGGCGTCCTGACAGGTGTAGTTGTCCTTTCACACGGAGACATCCTGAGACGCGTAGCGTGTCCTTTCACACGGAGACGTCCTGAGACGTGTAGCGTGTCCTTTCACACATTGACGTCCTGAGACGTGTAGCGTGTCCTCTCACACAGAGATGTCCTGACAGGTGTAGTTGTCCTCTCACACAGAGACGTCCTGACAGGTGTAGTTGTCCTCTCACACAGAGACATCCTGAGACGTGTAGCGTGTCCTCTCACACAGAGACGTAATGAGACGTGTAGCGTGTCCTCTCACACATAGACGTCCTGAGACGCGTAGAGTGTCCTTTCACAAGGAGACGTCCTGAGACGCGTAGCGTGTCCTTTTACACAGAGACGTCCTGAGACGCGTAGAATGTCCTTTCACAAGGAGACGTCCTGAGACGCGTAGCGTGTCCTTTTACACAGAGACGTCCTGAGACGCGTAGAGTGTCCTTTCACAAGGAGACGTCCTGAGACGTGTAGCGTGTCCTTTCACACACAGACGTGCTGAGACGTGTAGCGTGTCCTTTCACACACAGACGTCCTGAGACGCGTAGAGTGTCCTTTCACAAGGAGACGTCCTGAGACGTGTAGCGTGTCCTCTCACACATAGACGTCCTGAGACGCGTAGAGTGTCCTTTCACAAGGAGACGTCCTGAGACGCGTAGCGTGTCCTTTTACACAGAGACGTCCTGAGACGCGTAGAGTGTCCTTTCACAAGGAGACGTCCTGAGACGTGTAGCGTGTCCTTTCACACACAGACGTGCTGAGACGCGTAGCGTGTCCTCTCACACGGAGACGTCCTGAGACGCGTAGCTTTTCCTCTCACACAGAGACGTCCTGAGACGTGTAGCGTGTCCTGTCCCAAATAGAATTCCTGAGACGTGTAGCGTGTCCTCTCACACATAGACGTCCTGAGACGCGTAGCGTGTCCTTTCACAAGGAGACGTCCTGAGACATGTAGCGTGTCCTCTCACACGGAGACGTCCTGAGACATGTAGCGTGTTCTCTCACACATAGACGTTCTGAGACGTGTAGCGTGTCCTTTAACACATAGACGTCCTGAGACGTGTAGCGTGTTCTCTCACACATAGACGTTCTGAGACGTGTAGCGTGTCCTTTCACACATTGACGTCCTGAGACGTGTAGCGTGTCCTTTCACACATTGACGTCCTGAGACGTGTAGCGTGTTCTCTCACACATAGACGTGCTGAGACGTGTAGCGTGTCCTTTAACACATAGACGTCCTGAGACGTGTAGCGTGTCCTCTCACACAGAGACATCCTGAGACGTGTAGCGTGTCCTCTCACACAGAGACGTAATGAGACGTGTAGCGTGTCCTCTCACACATAGATGTCCTGAGACGCATAGCATGTCCTTTCACACATAGACGTCCTGAGACGCGTAGAGTGTCTTTTCACAAGGAGACGTCCTGAGACGCGTAGCGTGTCCTTTTACACAGAGACGTCCTGAGACGCGTAGCGTGTCCTCTCACACAGAGTCGTTCCGAGACGTGTAGCGTGTCCTTTCACAGATAGATGTCCTGAGACGCATAGCGTGTCCTTTCACACATAGATGTCCTGAGACGCGTAGCGTGTCTTTTCACACGGAGACATCCTGAGACGCGTAGCGTGTCCTCTCACAAGGAGACGTCCTGAGACATGTAGCGTGTCCTCTCACATAGACGTTCTGAGACGTGTAGCGTGTCCTTTAACACATAGACGTCTTGAGACGCGTAAGCGTGTCCTCTCACAGAGAGACGTCCTGAGACGTGTAGCGTGTCCTCTCACAAGGAGACGTCCTGAGACGTGTAGCGTGTCCTCTCACACAGAGACGTCCTGAGACGTGTAGTGTGTCCTTTCACACAGAGGCGTCCTGACAGGTGTAGTTGTCCTTTCACACGGAGACATCCTGAGACGCGTAGCGTGTCCTTTCACACGGAGACGTCCTGAGACGTGTAGCGTGTCCTTTCACACATTGACGTCCTGAGACGTGTAGCGTGTCCTCTCACACAGAGATGTCCTGACAGGTGTAGTTGTCCTCTCACACAGAGACGTCCTGACAGGTGTAGTTGTCCTCTCACACAGAGACATCCTGAGACGTGTAGCGTGTCCTCTCACACAGAGACGTAATGAGACGTGTAGCGTGTCCTCTCACACATAGACGTCCTGAGACGCGTAGAGTGTCCTTTCACAAGGAGACGTCCTGAGACGCGTAGCGTGTCCTTTTACACAGAGACGTCCTGAGACGCGTAGAATGTCCTTTCACAAGGAGACGTCCTGAGACGCGTAGCGTGTCCTTTTACACAGAGACGTCCTGAGACGCGTAGAGTGTCCTTTCACAAGGAGACGTCCTGAGACGTGTAGCGTGTCCTTTCACACACAGACGTGCTGAGACGTGTAGCGTGTCCTTTCACACACAGACGTCCTGAGACGCGTAGAGTGTCCTTTCACAAGGAGACGTCCTGACACGTGTAGCGTGTCCTCTCACACATAGACGTCCTGAGACGCGTAGAGTGTCCTTTCACAAGGAGACGTCCTGAGACGCGTAGCGTGTCCTTTTACACAGAGACGTCCTGAGACGCGTAGAGTGTCCTTTCACAAGGAGACGTCCTGAGACGTGTAGCGTGTCCTTTCACACACAGACGTGCTGAGACGTGTAGCGTGTCCTCTCACACATAGACGTCCTGAGATGTGTAGCGTGTCCTCTCACACGGACGTCCTGAGACGCGTAGCGTGTCCTCTCACACTTAGACGTCCTGAGACGTGTAGCGTGTCCTCTCACACAGAGACATCCTGAGACGTGTAGCGTGTCATCTCACACATAGATGTCCTGAGAGGCATAGCGTGTCCTGTCAAACATAGATGTCCTGAGACGCATAGCGTGTCCTCTCCCACAGAGACGTCATGAGACGTGTAGCGTGTCCTTTCACACATTGACGTCCTGAGACGTGTAGCGTGTCCTTTCACACATTGACGTCCTGAGACGTGTAGCGTGTCCTCTCACACAGAGATGTCCTGACAGGTGTAGTTGTCCTCTCACACAGAGACGTCCTGACAGGTGTAGCGTGTCCTCTCACACAGAGACGTAATGAGACGTGTAGCGTGTCCTCTCACACATAGACGTCCTGAGACGCGTAGAGTGTCCTTTCACAAGGAGACGTCCTGAGACGCGTAGCGTGTCCTTTTACACAGAGACGTCCTGAGACGCGTAGAGTGTCCTTTCACAAGGAGACGTCCTGAGACGCGTAGCGTGTCCTTTTACACAGAGACGTCCTGAGACGCGTAGAGTGTCCTTTCACAAGGAGACGTCCTGAGACGCGTAGCGTGTCCTTTTACACAGAGACGTCCTGAGACGCGTAGAGTGTCCTTTCACAAGGAGACGTCCTGAGACGCGTAGCGTGTCCTTTTACACAGAGACGTCCTGAGACGCGTAGAGTGTCCTTTCACAAGGAGACGTCCTGAGACGTGTAGCGTGTCCTTTCACACACAGACGTGCTGAGACGTGTAGCGTGTCCTTTCACACACAGACGTCCTGAGACGCGTAGAGTGTCCTTTCACAAGGAGACGTCCTGAGACGTGTAGCGTGTCCTCTCACACATAGACGTCCTGAGACGCGTAGAGTGTCCTTTCACAAGGAGACGTCCTGAGACGCGTAGCGTGTCCTTTTACACAGAGACGTCCTGAGACGCGTAGAGTGTCCTTTCACAAGGAGACGTCCTGAGACGTGTAGCGTGTCCTTTCACACACAGACGTGCTGAGACGTGTAGCGTGTCCTCTCACACATAGACGTCCTGAGATGTGTAGCGTGTCCTCTCACACGGACGTCCTGAGACGCGTAGCGTTTCCTCTCACACAGAGCCGTCCTGAGACGCGTAGCGTGTCCTCTCACACTTAGACGTCCTGAGACGTGTAGCGTGTCCTTTCACACATAGACGTCCTGAGACGTGTAGCGTGTCCTTTCACACACAGACGTGCTGAGACGTGTAGCGTGTCCTCTCACACGGACGTCCTGAGATGCGTAGCGTGTCCTCTCACACGGACGTCCTGAGACACGTAGCGTGTCCTCTCACACGGAGACAACCTGAGACGCGTAGCGTGTCCTCTCACACGGAGACGTCCTGAGACGTGTAGCGTGTCCTCTCACACATAGACGTCCTGAGACGCGTAGCGTGTCCTTTCACACATAGATGTCCTGAGACGTGTAGCGTGTCATCTCACACATAGATGTCCTGAGAGGCATAGCGTGTCCTGTCAAACATAGATGTCCTGAGACGCATAGCGTGTCCTTTCACACATAGATGTCCTGAAACGCATAGCGTGTCCTCTCCCACAGAGACGTCATGAGACGTGTAGCGTGTCCTCTCACACATAGAAGTCCTGAGACGCGTAGCGTGTCCTTTCATACAGAGACGTTCCGAGTCGTGTAGCGTGTTCGTTCGCACATAGACGTCCTGAGACGCGTAGCGTGTCCTCTCATACAGAGACGTTCCGAGACGTGTAGCGTGTCCTTTCACACATAGACGTCCTGAGACATGTAGCGTGTCCTTTCACAGATAAGACGTCAGGAGACGCGTAGCGTGTCCTCTCACACAGAGACGTCAGGAGACGCGTAGCGTGTCCTCTCACACAGAAACATCATGAGACGTGTAGCGTGTCCTCTCACACAGAGACGTTCCGAGACGTGTAGCGTGTCCTTTCACACATAGACGTCCTGAGACATGTAGCGTGTCCTTTCACAGATAAGACGTCAGGAGACGCGTAGCGTGTCCTCTCACACATAGACGTCCTGAGACGCGTAGCGTGTCCTCTCACACATAGACGTCAGGAGACGCGTAGCGTGTCCTCTCACACAGAAACATCATGAGACGTGTAGCGTGTCCTCTCACACATAGATGTCCTGAGACGCATAGCGTGTCCTTTCACACATAGATGTCCTGAGACGCATAGCGTGTCCAGTCACACATAGATTTCCTGAGACGTGTAGCGTGTCCTCTCACACGGAGACGACCTGAGACGTGTAGCGTGTCCTTTCGCACATAGACGTCCTGAGACGTGTAGCGTGTCCTTTCACAGATAGACGTCCTGAGACGTCCTTTCACACAGAGATGTCCTGACAGGTGTAGTCGTCCTGTCACACGGAGACGTTCTGTGTCGCGTAGCGAGTCCTCTCACACGGAGACTTTCTGAGACGTGTAGCGTGTCCTCTCACACAGAGACATCATGAGACGTGTAGAGTGTCTGCTCACACGGAGACGTCCTGAGACGTGTAGCGTGTCCTGTCCCACATAGATGTCCTGAGACGTGTAGCGTGTCCTCTCACACATAGACGTCCTGAGATGTGTAGCGTGTCCTTTCACACATAGACGTCCTGAGACGCGTAGCGTGTCCTTTCACACATAGACGTCCTGAGACGCGTAGCGTGTCCTTTCACACATAGACGTCCTGAGACGCGTAGCGTGTCCTTTCACACAGAGACGTCCTGACAGGTGTAGTTGTCCTTTCACACGGAGACATCCTGAGACGCGTAGCGTGTCCTCTCACACAGAGACGTCCTGAGACGTGTAGCGTGTTCTCTCACACATAGACGTTCTGAGACGTGTAGCGTGTCCTTTCACACATAGACGTCCTGAGATGTGTAGCGTGTCCTTTCACACATAGACGTCCTGAGACGCGTAGCGTGTCCTTTCACACAGAGACGTCCTGAGACGTGTAGCGTGTACTTTCACAGATAGACGTCCTGAGACGCGTAGCGTGTCCTTTCACACATAGACGTCCTTAGATGTGTAGCGTGTCCTTTCACACATAGACGTCCTGAGACGGGTACGTGTCCTCTCACACAGAGACGTCCTGAGACGTGTAGCGTGTCCTATCACACATAGACGTCCTGAGACGCGTAGCGTGTCCTTTCACAGATAGATGTCCTGAGACGCGTAGCGTGTCCTCTCACACAGAGACGTTCTGTGTCGTGTAGCGTGTCCTCTCCCACAGAGACGTCCTGAGAGGCGTAGCGTGTCCTCTCCCACAGAGATGTCCTGAGACGCGTAGCGTGTCCTCTCACACAGAGACGTTCTGTGTCGTGTAGCGTGTCCTCTCACACAGAGACATCATGAGACGTGTAGCGTGTCCTCTCACACAGAGATGTCCTGAGACGCATAGCGTGTCCTTTCACACATAGATGTCCTGAGACGCGTAGCGTGTCCTCTCACACGGAGACGTCCTGAGACGCGTAGCTTTTCCTCTCACACAGAGACGTCCTGAGACGTGTAGCGTGTTGAGACGTGTAGCGTGTCCTGTCCCACATAGAATTCCTGAGACGTGTAGCGTGTCCTCTCACACATAGACGTCCTGAGACGCGTAGCGTGTCCTTTCACACGGAGACATCCTGAGATGCGTAGCGTGTCCTCTCACAAGGAGACGTCCTGAGACATGTAGCGTGTCCTCTCACACAGAGACGTCCTGAGACATGTAGCGTGTTCTCTCACACATAGACGTTCTGAGACGTGTAGCGTGTCCTTTAACACATAGACGTCCTGAGACGTGTAGCGTGTCCTTTCACACATTGACGTCCTGAGACATGTAGCGTGTCCTCTCACACAGAGACGTCCTGACAGGTGTAGTTGTCCTCTCACACAGAGACATCATGAGACGTATAGCGTGTCCTCTCACACAGAGACGTAATGAGACGTGTAGCGTGTCCTCTCACACATAGATGTCCTGAGACGCATAGCATGTCCTTTCACACAGACGTCCTGAGACGCGTAGAGTGTCCTCTCACACAGAGACGTTCCGAGACGTGTAGCGTGTCTATTCGCACATAGACGTCCTGAGACGTGTAGCGTGTCCTTTCGCAGATAGATGTCCTGAGACGCATAGCGTGTCCTTTCACACATAGATGTCCTGAGACGCGTAGCGTGTCCTTTCACACGGAGACATCCTGAGACGCGTAGCGTGTCCTCTCACGACGTCCTGAGACATGTAGCGTGTCCTCTCACACATAGACGTTCTGAGACGTGTAGCGTGTCCTTTAACACATAGACGTCTTGAGACGCATAAGCTTGTCCTCTCACAAGGAGACGTCCTGAGACGTGTAGCGTGTCCTTTAACACATAGACGTCTTGAGACGTGTAGCGTGTCCTCTCACAAGGAGACGTCCTGAGACGTGTAGCGTGTCCTTTCACACATTGACATCCTGAGACGTGTAGCGTGTCCTTTCACACATTGACGTCCTGACAGGTGTAGTTGTCTTCTCACACAGAGACATCCTGAGACGTGTAGCGTGTCCTTTTACACAGAGACGTCCTGAGACGCGTAGCGTGTCCTTTTACACAGAGACGTCCTGAGACGTGTAGCGTGTCCTCTCACACAGAGACGTAATGAGACGTGTAGCGTGTCCTCTCACACATAGACGTCCTGAGACGCGTAGAGTGTCCTTTCACAAGGAGACGTCCTGAGACGCGTAGCGTGTCCTTTTACACAGAGACGTCCTGAGACGCGTAGCGTGTCCTCTCACACAGAGACGTCCTAAGACGTGTAGCGTGTCCTCTCACACAGAGACGTCCTGAGACGTGTAGCGTGTCCTCTCACACATAGACGTCCTGAGACGTGTAGCGTGTCCTCTCACACGGACGTCCTGAGACGTGTAGCGTGTCCTCTCACACATAGACGTCCTGAGACGTGTAGCGTGTCCTTTCACACGGAGACATCCTGAGACGCGTAGCGTGTCCTCTCACGACGTCCTGAGACATGTAGCGTGTCCTCTCACACATAGACGTTCTGAGACGTGTAGCGTGTCCTTTAACACATAGACGTCTTGAGACGCGTAAGCGTGTCCTCTCACAAGGAGACGTCCTGAGACGTGTAGCGTGTCCTTTAACACATAGACGTCTTGAGACGTGTAGCGTGTCCTCTCACAAGGAGACGTCCTGAGACGTGTAGCGTGTCCTCTCACACAGAGACGTCCTGAGACGTGTAGTGTGTCCTTTCACACAGAGGCGTCCTGACAGGTGTAGTTGTCCTTTCACACGGAGACATCCTGAGACGCGTAGCGTGTCCTTTCACACGGAGACGTCCTGAGACGTGTAGCGTGTCCTTTCACACATTGACATCCTGAGACGTGTAGCGTGTCCTTTCACACATTGACGTCCTGAGACGTGTAGCGTGTCCTCTCACACAGAGACGTCCTGACAGGTGTAGTTGTCTTCTCACACAGAGACGTCCTGACAGGTGTAGTTGTCCTCTCACACAGAGACATCCTGAGACGTGTAGCGTGTCCTCTCACACAGAGACGTAATGAGACGTGTAGCGTGTCCTCTCACACATAGACGTCCTGAGACGCGTAGAGTGTCCTTTCACAAGGAGACGTCCTGAGACGCGTAGCGTGTCCTTTTACACAGAGACGTCCTGAGACGCGTAGCGTGTCCTCTCACACAGAGACGTCCTGAGACGTGTAGCGTGTCCTCTCACACAGAGACGTCCTGAGACGTGTAGCGTGTCCGCTCACACATAGACGTCCTGAGACGTGTAGCGTGTCCTCTCACACGGACGTCCTGAGACGTGTAGCGTGTCCTCTCACACATAGACGTCCTGAGACGTGTAGCGTGTCCTCTCACACGGAGACGTCCTGAGACGCGTAGCGTGTCCTTTCACAAGGAGACGTCCTGAGACGCGTAGCGTGTCCTCTCACACATAGACGTCCTGAGACGCGTAGCGTGTCCTTTTACACAGAGACGTCCTGAGACGCGTAGCGTGTCCTCTCACACAGAGACGTCCTGAGACGTGTAGCGTGTCCTTTCACAAGGAGACGTCCTGAGACCTGTAGCGTGTTCTCTCACACAGAGACGTCCTGAGACGCGTAGCGTGTCCTTTTACACAGAGACGTCCTGAGACGCGTAGCGTGTCCTTTCACAAGGAGACGTCCTGAGACGCGTAGCGTGTCCTTTTACACAGAGACGTCCTGAGACGCGTAGCGTGTCCTTTCACACAGAGACGTCCTGAGACGCGTAGCGTGTCCTTTTACACATAGACGTCCTGAGACGTGTAGCGTGTCCTCTCACACGGAGACGTCCTGAGACGCGTAGCGTGTCCTTTCACAAGGAGACGTCCTGAGACGCGTAGCGTGTTCTCTCACACAGAGACGTCCTGAGACGCGTAGCGTGTCCTTTTACACAGAGACGTCCTGAGACGCGTAGCGTGTCCTTTCACAAGGAGACGTCCTGAGACCTGTAGCGTGTTCTCTCACACAGAGACGTCCTGAGACGCGTAGCGTGTCCTTTTACACAGAGACGTCCTGAGACGCATAGCGTGTCCTCTCACACGGAGACGTCCTGAGACGCGTAGCGTGTCCTTTCACAAGGAGACGTCCTGAGACGCGTAGCGTGTTCTCTCACACAGAGACGTCCTGAGACGCGTAGCGTGTCCTTTCACAAGGAGACGTCCTGAGACGCGTAGCGTGTCCTTTTACACAGAGACGTCCTGAGACGCGTAGCGTGTCCTTTCACAAGGAGACGTCCTGAGACGCGTAGCGTGTCCTTTTACACAGAGACGTCCTGAGACGCGTAGCGTGTCCTTTCACAAGGAGACGTCCTGAGACGCGTAGCGTGTCCTTTTACACAGAGACGTCCTGAGACGCGTAGCGTGTCCTTTTACACAGAGACGTCCTGAGACGCGTAGCGTGTCCTTTCACAAGGAGACGTCCTGAGACGTGTAGCGTGTCCTTTCACACAGAGACGTCCTGAGACGCGTAGCGTGTCCTTTCACACAGAGACGTCCTGAGACGCGTAGCGTGTCCTTTTACACAGAGACGTCCTGAGACGCGTAGCGTGTCCTTTTACACAGAGACGTCCTGAGACGCGCAGCGTGTCCTTTTACACATAGACGTCCTGAGACGTGTAGCGTGTCCTTTCGCACAGAGACGTCCTGAGACGCGTAGCGTGTCCTTTTACACAGAGACGTCCTGAGACGTGTAGCGTGTCCTTTCGCACAGAGACGTCCTGAGACGTGTACCCGGTGCGTGTGTCTTGCTGAGCTCGTGCTGGGATGGACATCCTGTCCCCGCATGACACCTGGATCCGTGCTAAATCTGTTTTAGCTGTCTGCTGGTGAGGCGGGTGGAGGCCACTAGATGGCGCCCGCGTGCTGGAGATGGACCGGGTCCGGTCTGACTGCAGCGTCTCCGTGTTTTGTGCTGGTTTGGACACTTTAAAACGTTTGTTTTATGAATGGTTTATGAACATATGCAACATGTTTCCACTTTGTGTCCGCTCTCTGCTGCTGCAGGTTCACTTCGGCCGCTGGCTGATCGAGGGCAGTCCCTATGTGATCCTGTTTGACATCGGCTCCGCAGCCTGGAACCTGGACCGCTGGAAGGGGGACCTGTGGGACACCTGCAGCATCGGCCTGCCATTCCATGACCGAGAGGCCAATGACTCGCTCATCCTGGGCTCCCTGATTGCCTGGTTTTTCAAAGAGGTCAGACATTCCCGAAGTTCCTGGTTCATTTTCTGTCCGCTGAAGTGAGGAAGTAGAACCTCCAGACTCCCAGCGTGAACACAGCTGTGTCTGCCCTTCATCAGTTAACTGACCACCTGGGAGACAAACCAAATGTCATCGGTCACTTCCACGAATGGCAGGCGGGCCCCGGGCTCATCCTCGCTCGCTCCCGTAAGATCCCCCTGGCAACCGTCTTCACAACACACGCCACCCTGCTGGGAAGGTACCTCTGTGCTGGGAATGTGGACTTCTACAACAACCTGGACAAGGTGAGAGTCCTGCAACACCTGGACACACCTGGGAGAGGATCATGTTTGTGACGTGCTCATGCTGCCTATGTCATGTCATGTGATGAAAACTGGCTGGAATTCTCTGTGGCAACTTCACCCCTTCATGCCTGGAATGAATCCCTTCTAGAAACTGTAAAAAGAAGCCATTAGACGAATAAAACACTGGAGTAAAATAAAATACGATAATAAATAATCTAACAGTAAATAAACAAGCTAAAAATAAAAGTCGAAACAAAATAAAATAAAAATAAAGTGTAATAAAAAAGTCAGAAGCTGTTGCTCCTGAGACCTCATCTGCTTCCATCTCAAGCCTGTCTCAAGATTAAAGAAACTTTTTTTTTTTTTTTTTTTGCTGCAAAACCCTAAAATGTTGTCAACACATGCGATTTGCCGGTTCGGCCTTTTTAATCAGAGTGATTAGGAATGTTGAGCTGTGTGGATGCTCAGCCAGATGCTCGTAATTGGTCCTGCTGTGTTCGCTTCCTAAAGGTCAGCATGCAGATAAAGGTTGCAAACTGGCTGCACACATGACTGACAGATGACCCTCAGCCTCACGGTCCGGTCGATGGATTCGTATCAATATGCATTTTGAGATTTGTCAACAGGGACGATGTAAACTGCACAGAGGAATGGAGCAGGAGCTGCTCCCACAAAGAACTGCTTTAACTAAACTCATCTATGGGACTTCTCTTTTCAGTGTTATCCAATTTTAATTCAAGTTTTTTTAAGTTTAATATATACAGTAAAATACATCAATGTTTTGTTTCAGCTGAAACATGTTCATGACTACACATCTCTTTCAGACCGTAAACGTCTGGAAATGTTGATCATGAGTTTCATTTGTTATTAGAATGAACTTCTAATTTAATTTATTGCAATTTCTTTTTCTTTTGATTTGTTTTCTTTTATTATTTGAAAAAATAAATGTAACAAAGTAAACTTAGATAAGTGAAACACTAAGATCAAGTTCCTAACGACGTCCTCTCCAACCAGGTTTACACTTTAACGCCAGGATCAATAAGTTATTTGTAGATTCTTATTTTTTTATCTGGGATCTTTATTTGACGCTTTCATTGAATGTAAGAGAAAAACATCAAACGTATTGGCAGCAACAAACCGTTTGTTATAAAGAGGCTGTAGCTTTTCGCAGCACCGCCACCCTGGGAATGATGTGATGAAACAAAGTTCATTCCAGTAAAATACAGACTTTTAATTTTAAAGAAATATTTTCAACAGTTAAAATACTTTTTTATTAAAAAGACGAAAATGGAGCAGGAAGGAAAAAAAGTGCAGTCGAGGCTGTGCAGGGAAAGCACGTTTTCCCCAAGGGCCGCATCTCACATAAGTAAAAACACACCATAACATATCAACGTCTCACATACACACACACACACACACCACCCCAACCACAAGGTGCAGGACCCACCTGGAAGACCCAACCACCATCTTCAGCTCTAGTCTGCTGAAAGAAAAAGCAGCAGCTGATGTTATCTTGGAGATCTGGGCTCAAAAAGGTCAGTAACTATTGATCTTCATCAAAGTATGCTCCTTTTGACCCACATTGTTGACTTAAACAGTGAAAAGGTCTCGGTCTGGAACCCTGTGGCACACCTCTGTTCATGTCAAGAAAACTGATTTAACAAAATGAACATGTTTCTAACTAAACTGATAAAGGGTTACATTTAGTGAAAAATGAAAAACAAACTATTAAAAAGTGATCACAGTGAGACCAACGTAAATCCAGAGAGACCCGATGAAAACGTGCACATCTAAACCTCATCTGCTGTCTTACTGGACATGAGAATTATCAAGCAGGAACATTTCTAAATGCATCCATGTGATGTGTGTTGCAGTTTGACATTGACAAGGAGGCCGGTGAGAGGCAGATCTACCATCGATACTGCCTGGAGCGAGCGGCGGTCCACTGCGCTCACGTCTTCACCACCGTGTCCCAGATCACAGCGGTGGAGGCCAACCACATGCTGCACAGGAAGCCAGGTGCTCATGGGTCCCTCTGCTGGACCACACCCACACAGACTGAAACTTTCACCCCTCATGTGGGCCAGGGTCTGGTTTGGTTAGCCATCTGATTCCTGTTCTGTCATCACAATCACACACCGCTGTCGTTGTGTTGGTACAGATGTGGTGACCCCAAATGGACTGAACGTGAAGAAGTTCTCAGCCATGCATGAGTTTCAGAACCTCCACTCCACCAACAAGGCCCGCATCAAGGAGTTTGTCAGAGGCCACTTCTATGGGTGGGTAGGCTTTCCTGAGCCTGATCCACTTCTGTTGCTGGAAACTTCCACCATTTAAATTTCTATGTGAACATTGTCTGATTCTAAGACATTTATCAACCTGTTGTATCCCAACAGCCATCTTGACTTCAACTTGGAGAAAACGCTGTTCTTCTTCATAGCTGGACGATATGAGTTCTCCAACAAGGGAGCTGATATTTTTCTCGAGGCCTTGTCCAGACTGAACTACTTGCTACGGGTGAGGACCTTCCATTTCATACAGCAGGAGTTAGATGTACACCAGGCGAACCAGACTGAAAGAATCCGTTTCACTGTCCACATAGGTGCGCAGAAACGATGTGACTGTGGTGGTTTTCTTCATCATGCCAGCTAAAACCAACAACTTCAATGTGGAGTCATTGAAGGGCCAAGCGATACGCAAACAGCTGTGGTACGACTTGCCATGTCCTTAGATTTCATTATGCAGTTTAACAGGCCAACACTGGATGTGTTCTGTCTCCACCTCCAGCCTGTCTGTCTCCTGAGACCTCGTCTGTCTCCACCTCCAGCCTGTCTGTCTCCTGAGACCTCGTCTGTCTCCACCTCCAGCCTGTCTGTCTCCTGAGACATCGTCTGTCTCCACCTCCAGCCTGTCTGTCTCCTGAGACCTCGTCTGTCTCCACCTCCAGCCTGTCTGTCTCCTGAGACCTCGTCTGTCTCCACCTCCAGCCTGTCTGTCTCCTGAGACATCGTCTGTCTCCACCTCCAGCCTGTCTGTCTCCTGAGACCTCGTCTGTCTCCACCTCCAGCCTGTCTGTCTCCTGAGACCTCGTCTGTCTCCACCTCCAGCCTGTCTGTCTCCTGAGACCTCGTCTGTCTCCACTTCCAGCCTGTCTGTCTCCTGAGACATCGTCTGTCTCCACTTCTAGCCTGTCTGTCTCCTGAGACCTCGTCTGTCTCCACCTCCAGCCTGTCTGTCTCCTGAGACCTCGTCTGTCTCCACCTCCAGCCTGTCTGTCTCCTGAGACATCGTCTGTCTCCACCTCCAACCTGTCTGTCTCCTGAGACGTCCTCCGTCTCCACCTCCAGCCTGTCTGTCTCCTGAGACATTGTCTGTCTCCACCTCCAGCCTGTCTGTCTCCTGAGACATTGTCTGTCTCCACCTCCAGCCTGTCTGTCTCCTGAGACCTCGTCTGTCTCCACCTCCAGCCTGTCTGTCTCCTGAGACCTCGTCTGTCTCCACCTCCAGCCTGTCTGTCTCCTGAGACGTCCTCCGTCTCCACCTCCAGCCTGTCTGTCTCCTGAGACGTCCTCCGTCTCCACCTCCAGCCTGTCTGTCTCCTGAGACATTGTCTGTCTCCACCTCCAGCCTGTCTGTCTCCTGAGACCTCGTCTGTCTCCACCTCCAGCCTGTCTGTCTCCTGAGACCTCGTCTGTCTCCACCTCCAGCCTGTCTGTCTCCTGAGACCTCGTCTGTCTCCACTTCCAGCCTGTCTGTCTCCTGAGACATCGTCTGTCTCCTCTTCCAGCCTGTCTGTCTCCTGAGACCTCGTCTGTCTCCACTTCCAGCCTGTCTGTCTCCTGAGACCTCGTCTGTCTCCACTTCCAGCCTGTCTGTCTCCTGAGACCTCGTCTGTCTCCACCTCCAGCCTGTCTGTCTCCTGAGACCTCCTCTGTCTCCACCTCCAGCCTGTCTGTCTCCTGAGACCTCGTCTGTCTCCACCTCCAGCCTGTCTGTCTCCTGAGACATCGTCTGTCTCCACCTCTAGCCTGTCTGTCTCCTGAGACATCGTCTGTCTCCACCTCCAGCCTGTCTGTCTCCTGAGACATCGTCTGTCTCCACCTCCAGCCTGTCTGTCTCCTGAGACCTCGTCTGTCTCCACCTCCAGCCTGTCTGTCTCCTGAGACATCGTCTGTCTCCACCTCCAGCCTGTCTGTCTCCTGAGACCTCGTCTGTCTCCACCTCCAACCTGTCTGTCTCCTGAGACATCGTCTGTCTCCACCTCCAGCCTGTCTGTCTCCTGAGACATCGTCTGTCTCCACCTCCAGCCTGTCTGTCTCCTGAGACCTCCTCTGTCTCCACCTCTAGCCTGTCTGTCTCCTGAGACCTCCTCTGTCTCCACCTCCAGCCTGTCTGTCTCCTGAGACCTCGTCTGTCTCCACCTCCAGCCTGTCTGTCTCCTGAGACCTCCTCTGTCTCCACCTCCAGCCTGTCTGTCTCCTGAGACCTCGTCTGTCTCCACCTCCAGCCTGTCTGTCTCCTGAGACCTCGTCTGTCTCCACCTCCAGCCTGTCTGTCTCCTGAGACATCGTCTGTCTCCACCTCCAGCCTGTCTGTCTCCTGAGACCTCGTCTGTCTCCACCTCCAGCCTGTCTGTCTCCTGAGACCTCGTCTGTCTCCACCTCCAGCCTGTCTGTCTCCTGAGACATCGTCTGTCTCCACCTCTAGCCTGTCTGTCTCCTGAGACATCGTCTGTCTCCACCTCCAGCCTGTCTGTCTCCTGAGACATCGTCTGTCTCCACCTCCAGCCTGTCTGTCTCCTGAGACCTCGTCTGTCTCCACCTCCAGCCTGTCTGTCTCCTGAGACCTCGTCTGTCTCCACCTCCAGCCTGTCTGTCTCCTGAGACCTCGTCTGTCTCCACCTCCAGCCTGTCTGTCTCCTGAGACCTCGTCTGTCTCCACCTCCAGCCTGTCTGTCTCCTGAGACATCGTCTGTCTCCACCTCCAGCCTGTCTGTCTCCTGAGACCTCGTCTGTCTCCACCTCCAACCTGTCTGTCTCCTGAGACATCGTCTGTCTCCACCTCCAGCCTGTCTGTCTCCTGAGACATCGTCTGTCTCCACCTCCAGCCTGTCTGTCTCCTGAGACCTCCTCTGTCTCCACCTCCAGCCTGTCTGTCTCCTGAGACCTCGTCTGTCTCCACCTCCAGCCTGTCTGTCTCCTGAGACCTCGTCTGTCTCCACCTCCAGCCTGTCTGTCTCCTGAGACCTCCTCTGTCTCCACCTCCAGCCTGTCTGTCTCCTGAGACCTCGTCTGTCTCCACCTCCAGCCTGTCTGTCTCCTGAGACCTCGTCTGTCTCCACCTCCAGCCTGTCTGTCACCTGAGACATCGTCTGTCTCCACCTCTAGCCTGTCTGTCTCCTGAGACATCGTCTGTCTCCACCTCTAGCCTGTCTGTCTCCTGAGACATCGTCTGTCTCCACCTCTAGCCTGTCTGTCTCCTGAGACATCGTCTGTCTCCACCTCCAGCCTGTCTGTCTCCTGAGACCTCGTCTGTCTCCACCTCCAGCCTGTCTGTCTCCTGAGACATCGTCTGTCTCCACCTCCAGCCTGTCTGTCTCCTGAGACCTCGTCTGTCTCCACCTCCAGCCTGTCTGTCTCCTGAGACATCGTCTGTCTCTACCTCCAGCCTGTCTGTCTCCTGAGACATCGTCTGTCTCTACCTCCAGCCTGTCTGTCTCCTGAGACCTCGTCTGTCTCCACCTCCAGCCTGTCTGTCTCCTGAGACATCGTCTGTCTCCACCTCCAGCCTGTCTGTCTCCTGAGACCTCGTCTGTCTCCACCTCTAGCCTGTCTGTCTCCTGAGACATCGTCTGTCTCCACCTCTAGCCTGTCTGTCTCCTGAGACATCGTCTGTCTCCACCTCCAGCCTGTCTGTCTCCTGAGACCTCCTCTGTCTCCACCTCCAGCCTGTCTGTCTCCTGAGACCTCCTCTGTCTCCACTGCTAGCCTGTCTGTCTCCTGAGACCTCGTTTGTCTCCACCTCCAGCCTGTCTGTCTCCTGAGACCTCGTCTGTCTCCACCTCCAGCCTGTCTGTCTCCTGAGACATCGTCTGTCTCCACCTCCAGCCTGTCTGTCTCCTGAGACCTCGTCTGTCTCCACCTCCAGCCTGTCTGTCTCCTGAGACCTCGTCTGTCTCCACCTCCAGCCTGTCTGTCTCCTGAGACCTCGTCTGTCTCCACCTCCAGCCTGTCTGTCTCCTGAGACCTCGTCTGTCTCCACCTCCAGCCGGTCTGTCTCCTGAGACATCGTCTGTCTCCACCTCCAGCCTGTCTGTCTCCTGAGACCTCGTCTGTCTCCACCTCCAACCTGTCTGTCTCCTGAGACATCGTCTGTCTCCACCTCCAGCCTGTCTGTCTCCTGAGACATCGTCTGTCTCCACCTCCAGCCTGTCTGTCTCCTGAGACCTCCTCTGTCTCCACCTCTAGCCTGTCTGTCTCCTGAGACCTCCTCTGTCTCCACCTCCAGCCTGTCTGTCTCCTGAGACCTCGTCTGTCTCCACCTCCAGCCTGTCTGTCTCCTGAGACCTCCTCTGTCTCCACCTCCAGCCTGTCTGTCTCCTGAGACCTCGTCTGTCTCCACCTCCAGCCTGTCTGTCTCCTGAGACCTCGTCTGTCTCCACCTCCAGCCTGTCTGTCTCCTGAGACATCGTCTGTCTCCACCTCCAGCCTGTCTGTCTCCTGAGACCTCGTCTGTCTCCACCTCCAGCCTGTCTGTCACCTGAGACATCGTCTGTCTCCACCTCTAGCCTGTCTGTCTCCTGAGACATCGTCTGTCTCCACCTCCAGCCTGTCTGTCTCCTGAGACATCGTCTGTCTCCACTTCCAGCCTGTCTGTCTCCTGAGACCTCCTCTGTCTCCACCTCTAGCCTGTCTGTCTCCTGAGACATCGTCTGTCTCCACCTCCAGCCTGTCTGTCTCCTGAGACCTCGTCTGTCTCCACCTCCAGCCTGTCTGTCTCCTGAGACATCGTCTGTCTCCACCTCCAGCCTGTCTGTCTCCTGAGACCTCCTCTGTCTCCACCTCTAGCCTGTCTGTCTCCTGAGACATCGTCTGTCTCCACCTCCAGCCTGTCTGTCTCCTGAGACCTCGTCTGTCTCCACCTCCAGCCTGTCTGTCTCCTGAGACATCGTCTGTCTCCACCTCCAGCCT
This sequence comes from Telmatherina bonti, assembly GCF_933228915.1. Taxonomy (NCBI): domain Eukaryota; kingdom Metazoa; phylum Chordata; class Actinopteri; order Atheriniformes; family Telmatherinidae; genus Telmatherina; species Telmatherina bonti. The sequence continues at coordinate 2,073,253 of NC_136632.1, read as the reverse complement.
GTCTGTCTCCTGAGACCTCGTCTGTCTCCACCTCCAGCCTGTCTGTCTCCTGAGACCTCGTCTGTCTCCACCTCCAGCCTGTCTGTCTCCTGAGACATCGTCTGTCTCCACCTCTAGCCTGTCTGTCTCCTGAGACATCGTCTGTCTCCACCTCCAGCCTGTCTGTCTCCTGAGACATCGTCTGTCTCCACCTCCAGCCTGTCTGTCTCCTGAGACCTCGTCTGTCTCCACCTCCAGCCTGTCTGTCTCCTGAGACCTCGTCTGTCTCCACCTCCAGCCTGTCTGTCTCCTGAGACATCGTCTGTCTCCACCTCCAGCCTGTCTGTCTCCTGAGACCTCGTCTGTCTCCACCTCCAGCCTGTCTGTCTCCTGAGACCTCCTCTGTCTCCACCTCCAGCCTGTCTGTCTCCTGAGACCTCGTCTGTCTCCACCTCCAGCCTGTCTGTCTCCTGAGACCTCCTCTGTCTCCACCTCCAGCCTGTCTGTCTCCTGAGACCTCGTCTGTCTCCACCTCCAACCTGTCTGTCTCCTGAGACATCGTCTGTCTCCACCTCCAGCCTGTCTGTCTCCTGAGACCTCCTCTGTCTCCACCTCCAGCCTGTCTGTCTCCTGAGACCTCGTCTGTCTCCACCTCCAGCCTGTCTGTCTCCTGAGACATCGTCTGTCTCCACCTCTAGCCTGTCTGTCTCCTGAGACCTCGTCTGTCTCCACCTCCAGCCTGTCTGTCTCCTGAGACCTCGTCTGTCTCCACCTCCAGCCTGTCTGTCTCCTGAGACCTCGTCTGTCTCCACCTCCAGCCTGTCTGTCTCCTGAGACATCGTCTGTCTCCACCTCTAGCCTGTCTGTCTCCTGAGACCTCCTCTGTCTCCACCTCCAGCCTGTCTGTCTCCTGAGACATCGTCTGTCTCCACCTCCAGCCTGTCTGTCTCCTGAGACCTCGTCTGTCTCCACCTCCAGCCTGTCTGTCTCCTGAGACATCGTCTGTCTCCACCTCCAGCCTGTCTGTCTCCTGAGACCTCTTCTGTCTCCACCTCCAGCCGGTCTGTCTCCTGAGACCTCGTCTGTCTCCACCTCCAGCCTGTCTGTCTCCTGAGACATCGTCTGTCTCCACCTCCAGCCTGTCTGTCTCCTGAGACCTCGTCTGTCTCCACCTCCAGCCGGTCTGTCTCCTGAGACATCGTCTGTCTCCACCTCCAGCCTGTCTGTCTCCTGAGACCTCCTCTGTCTCCACCTCCAGCCTGTCTGTCTCCTGAGACCTCGTCTGTCTCCACCTCCAGCCTGTCTGTCTCCTGAGACCTCCTCTGTCTCCACCTCCAGCCGGTCTGTCTCCTGAGACATCGTCTGTCTCCACCTCCAGCCTGTCTGTCTCCTGAGACCTCCTCTGTCTCCACCTCCAGCCTGTCTGTCTCCTGAGACCTCGTCTGTCTCCACCTCCAGCCTGTCTGTCTCCTGAGACCTCCTCTGTCTCCACCTCCAGCCTGTCTGTCTCCTGAGACCTCGTCTGTCTCCACCTCCAGCCTGTCTGTCTCCTGAGACCTCGTCTGTCTCCACCTCCAGCCTGTCTGTCTCCTGAGACCTCGTCTGTCTCCACCTCCAGCCTGTCTGTCTCCTGAGACCTCGTCTGTCTCCACCTCCAGCCTGTCTGTCTCCTGAGACATCGTCTGTCTCCACCTCCAGCCTGTCTGTCTCCTGAGACATCGTCTGTCTCCACTTCCAGCCTGTCTGTCTCCTGAGACCTCGTCTGTCTCCACTTCCAGCCTGTCTGTCTCCTGAGACCTCGTCTGTCTCCACCTCCAGCCTGTCTGTCTCCTGAGACCTCGTCTGTCTCCACCTCCAGCCTGTCTGTCTCCTGAGACCTCGTCTGTCTCCACTTCCAGCCTGTCTGTCTCCTGAGACCTCGTCTGTCTCCACTTCCAGCCTGTCTGTCTCCTGAGACCTCGTCTGTCTCCACTTCCAGCCTGTCTGTCTCCTGAGACCTCGTCTGTCTCCACCTCCAGCCTGTCTGTCTCCTGAGACCTCGTCTGTCTCCACCTCCAGCCTGTCTGTCTCCTTGAGGAGGAAATGCTAATGAGTAGTTTTCCATCAGAACATGTGACGTTATTTGGACATGTTGGGCTGTGTCCATGAAGGTTCTGGTTTGTGTCTCACAGGGACACAGCTCACACTGTGAAGGAGAAGTTTGGTACAAAGCTCTATGATGCTCTGTTGAAGTAAGTAAACACTGAGTCACATGATCTGTGGTCCTCTGTGATGAATAATGGACTCTGTGTGTGTTATATAGAGGACAGATCCCAGACATGAACGCCATTCTGGACCGAGACGACTTCACCATGATGAAGAGAGCCATCTACGCTACTCAGGTACTGGATCTGGTCTCCAGTAATCTGGTTGTGATAATGAAAAGGGACATGACCAGATGAATAAACGTGATGTGGTGTTTTCCTGCTGTGATCCGTCTGGGCGAATGCTGTCGCTCAGAGGTAATGACCTGCCTCAGAGCAGACTGCAGGTCAGTCCAGCAGCTGTGGGAAATCTGTTACAGCCCTGCGTCAACAGGAAAGTGCCAATAAAAGGTCCTTGACAATTAAAATGAGTGTATATCTGCATCCATATTTCACCAGCTGGAGATGGGCTGCATGTTGTATCGACTGAAGGACTGATGGAATCCAGGCTCCTGATTGGTCATTGGAAGCTATGCTGTTGTGAATATTTCTCCTTTCTGTCATCTTCATGTCTCACCGCTGACTTTCTGCAGCTTCTTTCCAATCACAGCCTCTTTATCTGAATTAAAAATAACTTTAACATTAATCATTAGTAAAAACGAACGAGGCTGCGACAGAATCATTCATATTCCAACTTATTTTCAGCGAAATGAAAGGAGACTGGTTTCCTGGTTTTGTGCTGCAGTAATGTGAGAAATGAATCAGTTACTAACTCATCAATACGTGTCTGACTCTCATGCTGGACAGTTATGGACCACTGACTCCTAACGGCCATAAATGCCTGATGATTTCCTGCGTCCTTCCAATTGGTTCAGTTTGTTAAACATAATAATCTGTCCCCCCTCCCTCCCCCCGGCTCAGAGACACAGCCTTCCTCCTGTCACCACTCACAACATGCTGGATGACTCCACAGATCCCATCCTGTCCAACATGAGACGCATCGGTCTCTTCAACTCCAGGAATGACCGTGTAAAGGTAGAGGAAAGCTCCTTCAGCTAGTTCGGGTCAGGTCAGACCCAGAGGGGCGTAGCCTGGTCTGGGTAAAATCTGACCCAGCAGGGCCTCCCAAGACCGATGTCAAATGTGTCTCATCCTGTCTCTGCATCCTGTCAGCTCATCTTCCACCCTGAGTTTCTGTCCTCCACCAGTCCTCTACTGCCCATGGACTACGAGGACTTTGTCCGGGGTTGTAACCTTGGAGTGTTTCCTTCCTACTATGAACCATGGGGATACACCCCAGGTACGTTATGCCCACACACACACGCCCACACACAGACACAAACACAACTTTTACAGACGTGGACAAAACGGTTGGTACCCTGCGGTCAATGAAAGAAAAACTCACAGTGGTCCCAGAAATAACTTGAATCTGACAAAAGAAATAATCAAAATTCTGTTAAATATAACCAGTAAAAGTCAGACGTTGCTTTTCTACCCAGCAACAGACTGACATGAAAAATAAACTCATGAAACAGTTCTGGACAAGAATTATGGTACCCTGGAAAAGACGTGATAATAATGTGTCCAAAGAGACATGTTAGTCCAAGGTGTGTCCACTAATCAGCATGACAGGTGTCTGGTGTCCTGCTGTCAGTCAGTGGGCCTGTGGACAGGGCTACAGGTTGTCCCTGTGCTGTTTGCTGACATGGGGTGTACCACACCCTGCGAGGAAGCAAAGGAAAGAGTGGTCTCAGGAGATCAGGAAGAAAATTATAGACAAGCATTAGTTTCTTTAGTCAGTTTATTAGTTTATTTTGTTTCAGCCACAGACAGACAGACAGTTTGTACACAAACAACCAAAACAAAACAGGCAGAAGCAAAGCTTGTATGCCTATTAAGTATGAAATTACAAGCCGATGAGCACTTAAAAGTTGGCTGCTGCTGTGTGTCTTTGCTCTTTGCTCTCAAGAATCCAACAAAAATCCTTTGAATCCAATGCCATCCCTCTGGGAAACAGAATGCAACTGGTACTGACTGGTTTTTATTTCCCCTCTGGGAAAATCAAATCAGGGTTGGACTGTGAAAGGTATTTTAGGAGCACAACAGTTTTGGGTCTTTCAGGCTTGTGTAAGATTTCTGCTGGTTCTCTCCAGAGCAGTCCACTTGACTTACCTTAATTATTTCTTTAGTGATCATTTTACTTGTTCACGAGTGAGGGAAGGATGGAGCGCGAGATCGACAGACGGATCGGTGCGGCGTCTGCAGTAATGCGGACTCTGCGCCGGTCTGTCGTGGTGAAGAAGGAGCTGAGCCAGAAGGCGAAGCTCTCGATTTACCAGTCGATCTACGTTCCTACCCTCACCTATGGTCATGAGCTGTGGGTCGTGACCGAAAGAACCAGATCTCGTATACAGGCGGTTGAAATGAGTTTCCTCCACAGGGTGGCCGGGCTCTCCCTTAGAGATAGGGTGAGGAGCTCGGTCATCCAGGAGGAGATCAGAGTAGAGCCGCTGCTCCTCCGCATCGAGAGGAACCAGTTGAGGTGGCTCGGGCATCTGGTCAGGATGCCTCCTGGACCTCCCTGGTGAGGTGTTCCAGGCACGTCCCTCTGGGAGGAGACCCCGGGGAAGACCCAGGACACGCTGGAGGGATTATATCTCTCGGCTGGCCTGGGAACGTCTCGGGATCCCCCCCGCAGAGTTGGCAAATGTGGCTGGGGAGAGGGAAGTCTGGGCTTCCCTGCTTAGGCTGCTGCCCCCGCGACCCGACCCCGGATAAGCGGCAGAAGATGGATGGATGGATGGATCATTTTAATCTGAAGTCATGACGACAGTTAAAGCATTATCAAAACACCTTTAAGATATAAAAAAATATCTTAACTACATGGGGCATGAGATGAGCAAGCTTGGTGAACAACAATTAAACTTAAACCTCTGGATGGAGAACAGTGCTGAAGGAAATAATAACTCAAAGAGATAAAAGTTTAGATGTTGGAACAGAGAACTGATGATCTGGAGCAAAATTCTCTGGCCAGGGATGTTTGGATAAAACGCACCGCAGCTATGCTAGGGCTGCAACTGAAACTGGACTGAAACTGGGCTGAAACTGGACTCAAACTGGGCTGCAACTGGGCTGAAACTGAGCTGGAACTGGGCTAAAACTGGACTGAAACTGGGTTGAAACTGGGCTGAAACTGGACTGAAACTGGGCTGAAACTGAGCTGGAACTGGGCTAACTTGGGCTGCAACTGGGCTAAAACTGGACTGAAACTGGGTTGAAACTGGGCTGAAACTGGGCTGAAACTGGGCTGAAACTGGACTCAAACTGGGCTGCAACTGGGCTGAAACTGAGCTGGAACTGGGCTAACTTGGGCTGCAACTGGGCTAAAACTGGACTGAAACTGGGCTGAAACTGGGCTGAAACTGGGTTGAAACTGAGCTGAAACTGGACTGAAACTGGGTTGAAACTGGACTGAAACTGGGCTGAAACTGGGCTGAAACAGGACTGAAACTGGGCTGAAACTGGGTTGAAACTGGACTGAAACTGGGCTCAACAGGACTGAAACTGGGCTGAAACTGGGCTGAAACTGGGCTGAAACAGGACTGAAACTGGGCTGAAACTGGGTTGAAACTGGACTGAAACTGGGCTCAACAGGACTGAAACTGAGCTGAAACTGGGCTGAAACAGGACTGAAACTGGGCTGGAACTGGGCTGAAACTGAGCCGAAACTGGACTGACGGCTTGGACGCCACCTAAAGAAGCAGAACCAGATGCGTTCTACATGGATAAGAAATGGAAAACTGGACATAAAACCAAACGGATGTGAACAAGTGGAGCCTTCTGACAAAAACCTTAAGAACTGGAGAATTCATCTCATGGTACATTGGACCTTATGTGGAACGTCAAACACCTGACAAGTTAAAATGAGTATTTTTGTTGATGTGGTTTTTGTTTATTTCTAAATTTTTTTAAATTTATATTTTATTGTTTTTAGAGGATGACAAACGAGGACCGTTATTCCAGTGGTAGTAAGACAGTCCAAACTCTGTTGGCAGCTCGGACTAAACAATTAGCAGGGAGTTAAATTAAAATTACTCTGAACTGACAAATGATAAGGATTTTGATATTGATCCTGAAACACATTTAGTTCATCCATTCATTCATTCATTCATTTTCCAGGATCAACACAAGAGAAGCACCATTCAGGGATACAATAAAACAACAAAACAAACCCAGAAAAAAGACTAACTGCTTAAAGAGATACAGGAATATCTAAACATCAGAACGGTCACTCCCGGCAGCGTTGAAGAACCTTCGTCAGAAAACATCCTGAAAGAAAAAACACTCTCACATCAGTGTCAGAGTCAGGAAAGCCATCACTGTCAAGAAAGAAGGGAAAAGGATCAGAGAGAGGGAGCTCTGAAGCAGGAAGAGGGTCAGAAACAAGGAACGCGACATCCTAAGGCAGCGTCAGTCAGCCTGACCAACAAGGCTCTGATACGCGGAACCAAACAGCAAACAGACTGTGTGCGGGACGTAGCAGGGAAAGGAACATCCCAGGAAATGCATTATTGAGAGGGTTAGGCTCATACAGGCGGAGCCAGACCCAGGTGGAGGGGTGACTCCACCCAGTACAGGTCTGAACCCCAGGCAGACCTCACAGGCAACCCCAGTAGACACACCTACCCAGCATTTAGTTCATGGTAACAGTATAAATGCATCATATTATTCTGAAAATCATGTAAAAGGTTAGATGTAAGTGGTTTTTCAGTAATCCACTTCAACAGTGGAGGTTTTAGATCAAACTTTGTACGAATTAAGGAACATTTGATGTACTTTTCAAGTTGTTGCTATAACCCTGTTAACTGATGAAATGACTGAAGCATTTGTAAATGATGATTTCTACTAAATCAACAGAAAGAAGAAAGGCAATAAGGAGTGGCATTTTATGTTCACAAATATCTTCATTGTGAGATTTTTCATACTTTAGTTTTAGATGATGTTCTCGAAAGTCTGACTATTCAGATGAAAATGATAAGGATCATCCTATATTCTTATGTCGTATTTACTCCTGGTGTCCACATTAAGCCCAATTCATTATCTAAGGTTTTGGATCATTTCAGTAATAAGAAGTCAGTTTATATTTGTGCTGATTTTAATGTTGATTTACTGAACACATAAACCAACTTTTAATTTTATTAATGAAATGTTTAGTTTTGGTTTAAGACCTTTAATCGATAATCCAACAAGAGTAACTCAGGAAAGTTTAACTATCGATAATATTTTACCAACGTTAAAGATTTTTCCATAAGTTGTCTTTCGATGAGTGATGTCACTGATCACTTCCCAGTCATTGTTAATATTTTATATATATAACCAAATAAGAGACTACAAAATCTAAGAAAAACTTGGATGAGAGTTGGAGCTCCAGAAGGGACTGAAGCATTTAAAACCGAGCTAATTCTCTGCGTATGGGATGGTGTCTGTCGATGATCCAAATGAGGCTTCTGTGGCATTTTTGTCTAGATGGTCTGAACTTTATGATCTGCATTGTCCACTGATAAGATTTTATCAAAAAGTAAAGTATATAGGGATCCTTGGATAACTTCTGGTCTGCAGAAAGCCTGTCATCAGGAAAATGTTCTCTGAAACGAAATATTTTTAATAAATTGAACTGATGAAAACATGAGGAAAGATAAAATACCCTCTTAAGGACACAAATGAAACTGTATTATCATAAAAAAATAGAAAAATTGTGGGACAAACATTAAACAGAATTGGAATGGAAGAAATCAGGTTCTGAATAGATTCCACAGTAAAGATGTTCCACGGTATTTCTTCTAGAACAGTCATGAAAAATAGAAAATAAATAAACAATAGTGGATGAAATTAATAATTATTTTGTTAACATCCGAGCACAAAAGGTTTCAGACTGCTTGATAATTTACTGTAGTTAAACCAATATGGAGTCTATGTTCCTACGCGGGTGAAAAGGATCTTATTGTGATGCTTTTAACAAGTACAGACAGTTTATAGAAACCAAAAAGATTTCATGATTATTATTTTGTCAAGAACCAAACACAAGCACAGTGTCTGCAGGTGACTGAAGTGGAACTGGAGCGAAGTGAGGCTGGGATGTTTTCTGATCTGAACCTAAAACTGCGTTCCGGTTGGTGGTCAGAGACACAAACGGCGCTTCCCAAACTTCCGTTGTTTTCCTCTAATCAGCTGATTTCCTGCTGAGTCCGCTGTTCCCTTCTGTGTCCTCCAGGTGAATGTACCGTCATGGGTATCCCCAGCATCACCACCAACCTGTCAGGCTTCGGCTGCTTCATGGAGGAGCACGTGTCTGAACCTACCGCCTACGGTACGCCACCCTGACATCAGACACATCAGAGTGTTTTCATGTGTTCATCCTCAGACACCCTCCTCCTCTTCCTCTTCTGGCCAGGAATCTACATTGTAGACCGGCGCTTCCGATCCCCTGAGGAGTCCTGCAACCAGCTGACCCAGTTTATGTTCAGCTTCTGCCAGCAGTCTCGGCGGCAGCGCATCATCCAGCGGAACCGAACGGAGCGGCTGTCGGACCTGCTGGACTGGAGATACCTGGGCCGGGTCAGTTTCTGCTGCTGGTCTAACTGGGTTCCTAAAGCTGAGACAAACCTGGGACGCCCCTCTGTCCCCAAAAACTACTTTTCACCAGTTTTACACAAACCTCGCAGGACTGCCATTACACATGCACGGTGTTTCACCAGTAAGAGCCCCATCTCACTGATGTGGGATTACTGGTTTCATGAAAGGATGAAGATTTGTCTGACTGGTGTACAGCAGCCCAGCAGCCCAACAGACCAGCAGACCAGCAGACCAGTAGACCAGTAGACCAGCAGACCAGTAGACCAGCAGACCAGCAGACCAGTAGACCAGTAGACCAGTAGACCAGCAGACCAGTAGACCAGTAGACCAGCAGACCAGTAGACCAGTAGACCAGCAGCCCAGCAGACCAGTAGACCAGCAGACCAGTAGACCAATAGACCAGCAGACCAGTAGACTGCAGACCAGTAGACCAGTTGACCAATAGACCAGCAGACCACCAAACCACCAAACCAGTAGACCAGCAGACCAGTAGACCAGCACACCAATTCACCAGTAGACCAGCAGACCAGTAGACTGCAGACCAGTAGACAAGCAGACCAGTAGACTGCAGACCAGTAGACAAGCATACCAGTAGACTGCAGACCAGTAGACAAGCAGACCAGTAGACAAGCAGACCAGTAGATCAGCAGACCAGTAGACCAATAGACCAGTAGACCAATAGACCAGCAGACCAGCAAACCAGTAGACCAGTAGACCAACAGACCAGCAGACCAGTAGACCAATAGACCAGCAGACCAATAGACCAGCAGACCAGTAGACTAGTAGACCAGCAGACCAGCAAACCAATAGACCAGCAGACCAGTAGACTGCAGACCAGTAGACAAGCAGACCAGTAGACTGCAGACCAGTAGACCAGCAGACCAGTAGATCAGCAGACCAGTAGACCAGTAGACCAATAGACCAGCAAACCAGTAGACCAACAGACCAGCAGACCAGTAAACCAGCAGACCAATAGACCAGCAGACCAGTAGACCAATAGGCCAGCAGACCAGCAGACCAGCAGACCAGTAGACCAGTAGACCAGCAAACCAATAGACCAGCAGACCAGTAGACTGCAGACCAGTAGACAAGCAGACCAGTAGACTGCAGACCAGTAGACCAGCAGACCAGCAGACCAGTAGATCAGCAGACCAGTAGACCTGTAGACCAATAGACCAGCAAACCAGTAGACCAACAGACCAGCAGACCAGTAAACCAGCAGACCAATAGACCAGCAGACCAGTAGACCAATAGGCCAGCAGACCAGCAGACCAGTAGACCAGTAGACCAGTAGACCAGCAGACCAGTAGACTAGTAGACCAGCAGACCAGCAAACCAATAGACCAGCAGACCAGTAGACTGCAGACCAGTAGACAAGCAGACCAGTAGACTGCAGACCAGTAGACCAGCAGACCAGTAGATCAGCAGACCAGTAGACCAGTAGACCAATAGACCAGCAAACCAGTAGACCAACAGACCAGCAGACCAGTAAACCAGCAGACCAATAGACCAGCAGACCAGCAGACCAATAGGCCAGCAGACCAGCAGACCAGCAGACCAGTAGACCAGTAGACCAGTAGACCAGCAGACCAGCAAACCAATAGACCAGCAGACCAGTAGACTGCAGACCAGTAGACAAGCAGACCAGTAGACTGCAGACCAGTAGACCAGCAGACCAGCAGACCAGCAGACCAATAGACCAGCAGACCAGCAGACCAGCAGACCAGCAGACCAGTAGACCAGTAGACCAGCAGACGAGTAGACTACCTTACGTTTCTTTGGACAGCCTGAGCTGTCTCAGCAGGGTGACCCTGTAGGATCAGGTATAAAAGTCTAGATGTAAAGCTACCGTGACCCCCCTGCAGACGGGCGTGAGGTCTCGGTAAAGGCCACCTTATCAGAGCCGAGGTATTCTACTGTAAAGCTGAAATGTTGACTGACTGATGATTCTCTGATTGGCAGTTTTACATCCACGCGCGACATCTGGCCCTCAGCAGAGTTTTCCCAGACAAGTTCAAGATGGATCCCACCGCTCCTCTGAAGGTGAGGCGTTGCTTCACCGTAACGTTGTCATGTTGAACAGTCGTCAGGACGGAAAACAGGTTTTTATTGTTCATCAGCATAGATCAGAAATACATACGCAGATCACTTCTTTCAGAAAACAAACCAGCTGTTTTCATACGTCACCAGTTCAAAGCACCTGGTCATCCCCAGTCCGTTTTACCAGTACGGTCCAGTTCTAATCCAGGTGATCCACGTCAGACCAGTTTATTATAACTTACAAAGCAGTTCATAAAACACAGATGGAGACGAAGACAGCAGCTGACCGGATCTGATGAAATCCTCCACCTGGAGCGTCCCAGTCGCGCTTTGGAGAATCCACCACACATGCTCACATGTCTGGAAGTAAGACCTGCATGGACTAGTGTAGTCTAGTGTAGTCTAGTCTAGTCTAGTGTAGTCTAGTGTAGTCTACTCTAGTCTAGTGTAGTGTAGTCTAGTGTAGTGTAGTGTAGTGTAGTCTAGTCTAATCTAATCTAGTCTATTCTAGTCTAGTGTAGTTTAGTCTAGTGTAGTGTAGTCTGTTCTAGTCTAGTCTAGTCTAGTGTAGTCTAGTGTAGTGTAGTGTAGTCTAGTCTAGTCTAGTCTAGGCTAGTCTAGTCTTGTGTAGTGTAGTCTAGTCTAGTGTAGTGTAGTCTGTTCTAGTCTAGTGTAGTCTAGTGTAGTGTAGTCTAGTGTAGTCTAGTCTAGTCTAGTCTAATGTAGTCCAGTGTAGTCTACTGTAGGCTAGTCTAGTCTAGTGTAGTCTAGTCTAGGCTAGTCTAGTCTTGTGTAGTGTAGTCTAGTCTAGTGTAGTGTAGTCTGTTCTAGTGTAGTGTAGTGTAGTGTAGTCTAGTCTAGTCTAATGTAGTCCAGTGTAGTCTAGTGTAGGCTAGTCTAGTCTAGTGTAGTCTAGTGTAGTCTAGTCTAGTCTAGTGTAGTGTAGTGTAGTCTAGTGTAGTCTAGTGTAGTCTAGTTTAGTCTAGTGTAGTGTATTCTGTTCTCGTCTAGTCTAGTCTAGTGTAGTCTAGTCTAGTGTAGTGTAGTGTAGTCTAGTCTAGTGTAGTCTAGTGTAGTGCAGTGTAGTGTAGTGTAGTGTAGTCTAGTCTAGTGTAGTGTAGTGCAGTCTAGTCGAGTCTAGTGTATTTTAGTCTAGTCTAGTCTAGTGTAGTGCAGTGCAGTCTAGTGTTCTCTAATGTAGTCTAGTGTAGTGCAGTGTAGTGTAGTCTAGTGTAGGCTAGTCTAGTGTAGTGTAGTCTAGTGTAGTCCAGTCTACTCTAGTGTAGTCTAGTCTAGTGTAGTGTAGTGTAGTGTAGTGTAGTCTAGTCTAGTCTAGTGTAGGCTAGTGTAGTGTAGTCTAGTCTAGTCTATTGTAGTCCAGTGTAGTCTAGTCTAGTCTAGTGTAGTGTAGTTTCGGCTAGTATAGTGTAGTCTGTTCCAGTCTAGTCTAGTCTAGTGTAGTGTAGTCTAGTGTAGGCTAGTCTAGTCTTGTCTAGTCTAGTGTAGTGTAGTGTAGTGTAGTGTAGTGTAGTCTAGTGTAGGTTAGTCTAGTCTAGTGTAGTGTAGTCTAGTCTAGTCTAGTGTAGTCTAGTGTAGTGTAGTCTACTCTAGTCTAGTCTAATGTAGTCTAGTCTAGTCTAGTCCGGTCAAGTCTAGTCCAGTCTAGTGTAGTGCAGTGTAGTGCAGTCTAGTCTAGTCTAGTGTAGTGCAGTGTAGTGTAGTGTAGTCTAGTCTAGTCTAGTGTAGTGTAGTCTAGTGTTCTCTAGTGAAGTCTAGTGTAGGCTAGTCTACTGTAGTCTAGTCTAGTGTAGTGTAGTCTAGTGTAGTGTAGTGTAGTGCAGTCTAGTATAGTGCAGTCTAGTCTAGTGTAGTCTAGTCTAGTGTAGTCTAGTGTAGTGTAGTGTAGTCTAGTCTAGTGTAGTCTAATCTAGTTTAGTGTAGTCTAGTCTAGTTTAGTCTAGTGTAGTGTAGTCTAGTCTAGTGTAGTGTAGTCTAGTCTAGTCTAGTGTAGTGTAGTGTAGTCTAGTGTAGTGTAGTCTAGTCTAGTCTAGTCTAATGTAGTCCAGTGTAGTCTAGTCTAGTCTAGTGTAGTGTAGTTTCGTCTAGTGTAGTGTAGTCTTTTCCAGTCTAGTCTAGTCTAGTGTAGTGTAGTCTAGTGTAGGTTAGTCTAGTCTAGTGTAGTGTAGTCTAGTGTAGTGTAGTATAGTGCAGTCTAGTCTAGTGTAGTCTAGTCTAGTCTTGTGTAGTGTAGTCCAGTCTAGTGTAGTGTAGTCTGTTCTAGTCTAGTGTAGTCTAGTCTAGTGTAGTGTAGTGTAGTCTAGTCTAGTCTAGTGTAGTGTAGTCTAGTCTAGTCTAATGTAGTCCAGTGTAGTCTGGTCTAGTCTAGTCTAGTGTAGTGTAGTTTCGTCTAGTGTAGTGTAGTCTGTTCCAGTCTAGTCTAGTCTAGTGTAGTGTAGTCTAGTGTAGGCTAGTCTACTGTAGTCTAGTCTAGTCTAGTGTAGTGTAGTCTAGTGTAGTGTAGTGTAGTCTAGTCTAGTGTAGTCTAGTGTAGTGTAGTGTAGTCTAGTGTAGTGTAGTGTAGTGTAGTCTAGTCTAGTGTAGTCTAGTGTAGTCTAGTATAGTGTAGTCTTGTCTAGTCTAGTCTAATGTAGTCCAGTGTAGTATAGTCTAGTCTAGTCTAGTGTAGTGTAGTTGCGTCTAGTGTAGTCTAGTCTTTTCCAGTCTAGTCTAGTCTGGTGTAGTGTAGTCTAGTGTAGGTTAGTCTAGTCTAGTGTAGTGTAGTCTAGTGTAGTGTAGTATAGTGCAGTCTAGTCTAGTCTACTCTAGTGTAGTCTAGTGTAGTCTAGTCTAGTCTAGTCTAGTCTAGTGTAGTGTAGTCTAGTCTAGTCTAGTGTAGTCTAGTGTAGTGTAGTGCACCATAGTCTAATGTAGTCAAGTGTAGTGTAGTCTACTCTAGTCTAGTCTAGTGTAGTCTAGTCTAGTCCGGTCAGGTCTAGTCTAGTCTAGTCTAGTGTAGTCTAGTGTAGTGTAGTGTAGTCTAGTGTAGGCTAGTCTAGTCTAGTCTAGTCTAGGCTAGTCTAGTCTTGTGTAGTGTAGTCTAGTCTAGTGTAGTGTAGTCTGTTCTAGTCTAGTGTAGTCTAGTCTAGTGTAGTGTAGTCTAGTGTAGTGTAGTCTAGTCTAGTCTAGTCTAGTCTAATGTAGTCCAGTGTAGTCTAGTGTAGGCTAGTCTAGTCTAGTGTAGTCTAGTGTAGTCTAGTCTAGTGTAGTGTAGTCTAGTGTAGTGTAGTCTAGTGTAGTCTAGTTTAGTCTAGTGTAGTGTATTCTGTTCTCGTCTAGTCTAGTCTAGTGTAGTCTAGTCTAGTGTAGTGTAGTGCAGTGTAGTGCAATCTAGTCTAGTGTAGTGCAGTCTAGTCTAGTCGAGTCTAGTGCAGTGCAGTCTAGTCTTGTGTAGTGTAGTCTAGTCTAGTGTAGTGTAGTGCAGTCTAGTCGAGTCTAGTGTATTTTAGTCTAGTCTAGTCTAGTGTAGTGCAGTGCAGTCTAGTGTTCTCTAATGTAGTCTAGTGTAGTGCAGTGTAGTGTAGTGTAGTGTAGTCTAGTCTAGTGTAGTGTAGTGCAGTCTAGTCGAGTCTAGTGTATTTTAGTCTAGTCTAGTCTAGTGTAGTGCAGTGCAGTCTAGTGTTCTCTAATGTAGTCTAGTGTAGTGCAGTGTAGTGTAGTCTAGTGTAGGCTAGTCTAGTGTAGTGTAGTCTAGTGTAGTCCAGTCTACTCTAGTGTAGTCTAGTCTAGTGTAGTGTAGTGTAGTCTAGTCTAGTCTAGTGTAGGCTAGTGTAGTGTAGTCTAGTCTAGTCTAGTCTATTGTAGTCCAGTGTAGTCTAGTCTAGTCTAGTGTAGTGTAGTTTCGGCTAGTGTAGTGTAGTCTGTTCCAGTCTAGTCTAGTCTAGTCTAGTGTAGTGTAGTTTCGGCTAGTGTAGTGTAGTCTGTTCCAGTCTAGTCTAGTCTAGTGTAGTGTAGTCTAGTGTAGGCTAGTCTAGTCTTGTCTAGTCTATTGTAGTGTAAGTGTAATGTAGTGTAGTCTAGTGTAGGTTAGTCTAGTCTAGTGTAGTGTAGTGCAGTCTAGTCTAGTCTAGTCTAGTCTAGTGTAGTGTAGTCTAGTGTAGTGTAGTGTAGTCTGGTCTAGTGTAGTGTAGTCTAGTGTAGTGTAGTCTACTCTAGTCTAGTCTAATGTAGTCTAGTCTAGTCTAGTCCGGTCAAGTCTAGTCCAGTCTAGTGTAGTGCAGTGTAGTGCAGTCTAGTCTAGTGTAGTGTAGTCTAGTCTAGTGTAGTGTAGTGTAGTCTAGTGTTCTCTAGTGTAGTCTAGTGTAGGCTAGTCTACTGTAGTCTAGTCTAGTGTAGTGTAGTCTAGTGTAGTGTAGTCTAGTGTAGTGTAGTGTAGTGCAGTCTAGTCTAGTGCAGTCTAGTGTAGTCTAGTCTAGTGTAGTCTAGTGTAGTGTAGTGTAGTCTAGTCTAGTGTACTCTAGTCTAGTTTAGTGTAGTCTAGTCTAGTTTAGTCTAGTGTAGTGTAGTGTAGTCTAGTCTAGTGTAGTGTAGTGTAGTGTAGTCTAGTGTAGTGTAGTCTAGTGTAGTGTAGTCTAGTCTAGTCTAGTCTAATGTAGTCCAGTGTAGTCTAGTCTAGTGTAGTGTAGTTTCGTCTAGTGTAGTGTAGTCTTTTCCAGTCTAGTCTAGTCTAGTGTAGTGTAGTCCAGTGTAGGTTAGTCTAGTCTAGTGTAGTGTAGTATAGTGCAGTCTAGTCTAGTGTAGTCTAGTCTAGTCTTGTGTAGTGTAGTCCAGTCTAGTGTAGTGTAGTCTGTTCTAGTCTAGTGTAGTCTAGTCTAGTGTAGTGTAGTGTAGTCTAGTCTAGTCTAGTGTAGTCTAGTGTAGTGTAGTGTAGTCTAGTCTAATGTAGTCCAGTGTAGTCTGGTCTAGTCTGGTCTAGTGTAGTGCAGTTTCGTCTAGTGTAGTGTAGTCTGTTCCAGTCTAGTCTAGTCTAGTGTAGTGTAGTCTAGTGTAGGCTAGTCTACTGTAGTCTAGTCTAGTCTAGTCTAGTCTAGTGTAGTGTAGTCTAGTGTAGTGTAGTCTAGTCTAGTGTAGTCTAGTGTAGTGTAGTGTAGTCTAGTCTAGTGTAGTGTAGTGTAGTCTAGTCTAGTGTAGTCTAGTATAGTGTAGTCTTGTCTAGTCTAGTCTAATGTAGTCCAGTGTAGTATAGTCTAGTCTAGTCTAGTGTAGTGTAGTTGCGTCTAGTGTAGTGTAGTCTTTTCCAGTCTAGTCTAGTCTGGTGTAGTGAAGTCTAGTGTAGGTTAGTCTAGTCTAGTGTAGTGTAGTCTAGTGTTGTGTAGTATAGTGCAGTCTAGTCTAGTGTAGTCTAGTCTAGTCTACTCTAGTGTAGTCTAGTGTAGTCTAGTCTAGTGTAGTGTAGTGTAGTCTAGTCTAGTGTAGTGTAGTGCACCATAGTCTAATGTAGTCAAGTGTAGTGTAGTCTACTCTAGTCTAGTCTAGTGTAGTCTAGTCTAGTCTAGTCCGGTCAAGTCTAGTCTAGTCTAGTCTAGTGTAGTCTAGTGTAGTGTAGTGTAGTCTAGTGTAGGCTAGTCTAGTCTAGTCTAGGCTAGTTTAGTCTTGTGTAGTGTAGTCTAGTCTAGTGTAGTGTAGTCTGTTCTAGTCTAGTGTAGTCTAGTCTAGTGTAGTGTACTCTAGTGTAGTCTAGTCTAGTCTAGTCTAATGTAGTCCAGTGTAGTCTAGTGTAGGCTAGTCTAGTCTAGTGTAGTCTAGTCTAGGCTAGTCTAGTCTTGTGTAGTGTAGTCTAGTCTAGTGTAGTGTAGTCTGTTCTAGTGTAGTGTAGTCTAGTGTAGTGTAGTCTAGTGTAGTGTAGTCTAGTCTAGTCTAGTCTAATGTAGTCCAGTGTAGTCTAGTGTAGGCTAGTCTAGTCTAGTCTAGTGTAGTCTAGTCTAGTGTAGTGTAGTCTAGTGTAGTCTAGTTTAGTCTAGTGTAGTGTATTCTGTTCTCGTCTAGTCTAGTCTAGTGTAGTCTAGTCTAGTGTAGTGTAGTGCAATCTAGTCTAGTGTAGTGCAGTCTAGTCTAGTCTTGTCTAGTGTAGTGCAGTGCAGTCTAGTCTTGTGTAGTGTAGTGTAATCTAGTCTAGTGTAGTGTAGTGCAGTCTAGTCGAGTCTAGTGTATTTTAGTCTAGTCTAGTCTAGTGTAGTGCAGTGCAGTCTAGTGTTCTCTAATGTAGTCTAGTGTAGTGCAGTGTAGTGTAGTCTAGTGTAGGCTAGTCTAGTGTAGTGTAGTCTAGTGTAGTCCAGTCTACTCTAGTGTAGTCTAGTCTAGTGTAGTGTAGTCTAGTCTAGTCTAGTCTAGTCTAGTGTAGGCTAGTGTAGTCTAGTCTAGTCTAGTCTATTGTAGTCCAGTGTAGTCTAGTCTAGTCTAGTGTAGTGTAGTCTAGTGTAGTCCAGTCTACTCTAGTGTAGTCTAGTCTAGTGTAGTGTAGTCTAGTCTAGTCTAGTGTAGGCTAGTGTAGTCTAGTCTAGTCTAGTCTATTGTAGTCCAGTGTAGTCTAGTCTAGTCTAGTGTAGTGTAGTTTCGGCTAGTGTAGTGTAGTCTGTTCCAGTCTAGTCTAGTCTAGTCTAGTGTAGTGTAGTTTCGGCTACTGTAGTGTAGTCTGTTCCAGTCTAGTCTAGTCTAGTGTAGTGTACTCTAGTATAGGCTAGTCTAGTCTTGTCTAGTCTAGTGTAGTGTAAGTGTAATGTAGTGTAGTCTAGTGTAGTGTAGTGTAGTGTAGTCTAGTGTAGGTTAGTCTAGTCTAGTGTAGTGTAGTGCAGTCTAGTCTAGTATAGTCTAGTCTAGTGTAGTGTAGTCTAGTCTAGTCTAGTGTAGTCTAGTCTAGTGTAGTGTAGTCTAGTGTAGTGTAGTCTACTCTAGTCTAGTCTAGTGTAGTGTAGTGCAGTCTAGTCCGGTCTAGTCTAGTCCAGTCTAGTGTAGTGCAGTGTAGTGCAGTCTAGTCTAGTCTAGTGTAGTGCAGTCTAGTCTATTGTAGTGTAGTCTAGTCTAGTGTAGTGTAGTGTAGTCTAGTGTTCTCTAGTGTAGTCTAGTGTAGGCTAGTCTACTGTAGTCTAGTCTAGTGTAGTGTAGTGTAGTCTAGTGTAGTGTAGTGTAGTGCAGTCTACTATAGTGCAGTCTAGTGTAGTCTAGTCTAGTGTAGTCTAGTGTAGTGTAGTGTAGTCTAGTCTAGTGTACTCTAGTCTACTTTAGTGTAGTCTAGTCTAGTTTAGTCTAGTGTAGTGTAGTGTAGTGTAGTCTAGTCTAGTGTAGTGTAGTGTAGTGTAGTGTAGTCTAGTGTAGTGTAGTCTAGTGTAGTGTAGTCTAGTCTAGTCTAGTCTAATCTAGTGTAGTGTAGTCCAGTGTAGGTTAGTCTAGTCTAGTGTAGTGTAGTATAGTGCAGTCTAGTCTAGTGTAGTCTAGTCTAGTCTTGTGTAGTGTAGTCCAGTCTAGTGTAGTGTAGTCTGTTCTAGTCTAGTGTAGTCTAGTCTAGTGTAGTGTAGTGTTGTCTAGTCTAGTCTAGTGTAGTCTAGTCTAGTCTTGTGTAGTGTAGTCCAGTCTAGTGTAGTGTAGTCTGTTCTAGTCTAGTGTAGTCTAGTCTAGTGTAGTGTAGTGTAGTCTAGTCTAGTCTAGTGTAGTCTAGTGTAGTGTAGTCTGTTCCAGTATAGTCTAGTCTAGTGTAGTGTAGTCTAGTGTAGGCTAGTCTACTGTAGTCTAGTCTAGTCTAGTCTAGTCTAGTCTAGTGTAGTGTAGTCTAGTGTAGTGTAGTGTAGTCTAGTCTAGTGTAGTCTAGTATAGTGTAGTCTTGTCTAGTCTAGTCTAATGTAGTCCAGTGTAGTATAGTCTAGTCTAGTCTAGTGTAGTGTAGTTGCGTCTAGTGTAGTGTAGTCTTTTCCAGTCTAGTCTAGTCTGGTGTAGTGAAGTCTAGTGTAGGTTAGTCTAGTCTAGTGTAGTGTAGTCTAGTGTTGTGTAGTATAGTGCAGTCTAGTCTATTGTAGTCTAGTCTAGTCTAGTCTACTCTAGTGTAGTCTAGTGTAGTCTGGTCTAGTGTAGTGTAGTCTAGTCTAGTCTAGTGTAGTGTAGTGCACCATAGTCTAATGTAGTCAAGTGTAGTGTAGTCTACTCTAGTCTAGTCTAGTGTAGTCTAGTCTAGTCTAGTCCGGTCAAGTCTAGTCTAGTCTAGTCTAGTGTAGTCTAGTGTAGTGTAGTGTAGTCTAGTGTAGGCTAGTCTAGTCTAGTCTAGGCTAGTTTAGTCTTGTGTAGTGTAGTCTAGTCTAGTGTAGTGTAGTCTGTTCTAGTCTAGTGTAGTCTAGTCTAGTGTAGTGTACTCTAGTGTAGTCTAGTCTAGTCTAGTCTAATGTAGTCCAGTGTAGTCTAGTGTAGGCTAGTCTAGTCTAGTGTAGTCTAGTCTAGGCTAGTCTAGTCTTGTGTAGTGTAGTCTAGTCTAGTGTAGTGTAGTCTTTTCTAGTGTAGTGTAGTCTAGTGTAGTGTAGTCTAGTGTAGTGTAGTCTAGTCTAGTCTAGTCTAATGTAGTCCAGTGTAGTCTAGTGTAGGCTAGTCTAGTCTAGTCTAGTGTAGTCTAGTCTAGTGTAGTGTAGTCTAGTTTAGTCTAGTGTAGTGTATTCTGTTCTCGTCTAGTCTAGTCTAGTGTAGTCTAGTCTAGTGTAGTGTAGTGCAATCTAGTCTAGTGTAGTGCAGTCTAGTCTAGTCTTGTCTAGTGTAGTGCAGTGCAGTCTAGTCTTGTGTAGTGTAGTGTAATCTAGTCTAGTGTAGTGTAGTGCAGTCTAGTCGAGTCTAGTGTATTTTAGTCTAGTCTAGTCTAGTGTAGTGCAGTGCAGTCTAGTGTTCTCTAATGTAGTCTAGTGTAGTGCAGTGTAGTGTAGTCTAGTGTAGGCTAGTCTAGTGTAGTGTAGTCTAGTGTAGTCCAGTCTACTCTAGTGTAGTCTAGTCTAGTGTAGTGTAGTGTAGTGTAGTCTAGTCTAGTCTAGTGTAGGCTAGTGTAGTGTAGTCTAGTCTAGTCTATTGTAGTCCAGTCTAGTCTAGTCTAGTGTAGTGTAGTTTCGGCTAGTGTAGTGTAGTCTGTTCTAGTCTAGTCTAGTGTAGTGTAGTCTAGTGTAGGCTAGTCTAGTCTTGTCTAGTGCAGTGCAGTCTAGTCTAGTGTAGTCTTGTCTAGTCTAGTGCAGTGTAAGTGTAATGTAGTGTAGTCTAGTGTAGTGTAGTGTAGTCTAGTGTAGGTTAGTCTAGTGTAGTGTAGTGTAGTGTAGTCTAGTCTAGTCTAGTGCAGTCTAGTGTAGTCTAGTCTAGTCTAGTGCAGTGCAGTCTAGTCTAGTGTAGTCTTGTCTAGTCTAGTGTAGTGTAAGTGTAATGTAGTGTAGTCTAGTGTAGTGTAGTGTAGTCTAGTGTAGGTTAGTCTAGTCTAGTGTAGTCTAGTGTAGTGTAGTCTAGTATAGTCTAGTGTAGTGTAGTGCACCATAGTCTAATGTAGTCAAGTGTAGTGTAGTCTACTCTAGTCTAGTCTAGTGTAGTCTAGTCTAGTCTAGTCCGGTCAAGTCTAGTCTAGTCTACTCTAGTGTAGTCTAGTGTAGTGTAGTGTAGTCTAGTGTAGGCTAGTCTAGTCTAGTCTAGGCTAGTTTAGTCTTGTGTAGTGTAGTCTAGTCTAGTGTAGTGTAGTCTGTTCTAGTCTAGTGTAGTCTAGTCTAGTGTAGTGTACTCTAGTGTAGTCTAGTCTAGTCTAGTCTAATGTAGTCCAGTGTAGTCTAGTGTAGGCTAGTCTAGTCTAGTGTAGTCTAGTCTAGGCTAGTCTAGTCTTGTGTAGTGTAGTCTAGTCTAGTGTAGTGTAGTCTTTTCTAGTGTAGTGTAGTCTAGTGTAGTGTAGTCTAGTGTAGTGTAGTCTAGTCTAGTCTAGTCTAATGTAGTCCAGTGTAGTCTAGTGTAGGCTAGTCTAGTCTAGTCTAGTGTAGTCTAGTCTAGTGTAGTGTAGTCTAGTTTAGTCTAGTGTAGTGTATTCTGTTCTCGTCTAGTCTAGTCTAGTGTAGTCTAGTCTAGTGTAGTGTAGTGCAATCTAGTCTAGTGTAGTGCAGTCTAGTCTAGTCTTGTCTAGTGTAGTGCAGTGCAGTCTAGTCTTGTGTAGTGTAGTGTAATCTAGTCTAGTGTAGTGTAGTGCAGTCTAGTCGAGTCTAGTGTATTTTAGTCTAGTCTAGTCTAGTGTAGTGCAGTGCAGTCTAGTGTTCTCTAATGTAGTCTAGTGTAGTGCAGTGTAGTGTAGTCTAGTGTAGGCTAGTCTAGTGTAGTGTAGTCTAGTGTAGTCCAGTCTACTCTAGTGTAGTCTAGTCTAGTGTAGTGTAGTGTAGTGTAGTCTAGTCTAGTCTAGTGTAGGCTAGTGTAGTGTAGTCTAGTCTAGTCTATTGTAGTCCAGTCTAGTCTAGTCTAGTGTAGTGTAGTTTCGGCTAGTGTAGTGTAGTCTGTTCTAGTCTAGTCTAGTGTAGTGTAGTCTAGTGTAGGCTAGTCTAGTCTTGTCTAGTGCAGTGCAGTCTAGTCTAGTGTAGTCTTGTCTAGTCTAGTGTAGTGTAAGTGTAATGTAGTGTAGTCTAGTGTAGTGTAGTGTAGTCTAGTGTAGGTTAGTCTAGTGTAGTGTAGTGTAGTGTAGTCTAGTCTAGTCTAG
This sequence comes from Telmatherina bonti, assembly GCF_933228915.1. Taxonomy (NCBI): domain Eukaryota; kingdom Metazoa; phylum Chordata; class Actinopteri; order Atheriniformes; family Telmatherinidae; genus Telmatherina; species Telmatherina bonti. The sequence continues at coordinate 2,051,692 of NC_136632.1, read as the reverse complement.
TGCAGTCTAGTGTAGTCTAGTCTAGTCTAGTGCAGTGCAGTCTAGTCTAGTGTAGTCTTGTCTAGTCTAGTGTAGTGTAAGTGTAATGTAGTGTAGTCTAGTGTAGTGTAGTGTAGTCTAGTGTAGGTTAGTCTAGTCTAGTGTAGTGTAGTGCAGTCTAGTCTAGTATAGTCTAGTCTAGTGTAGTGTAGTCTAGTCTAGTCTAGTGTAGTGTAGTGCACCATAGTCTAATGTAGTCAAGTGTAGTGTAGTCTACTCTAGTCTAGTCTAGTGTAGTCTAGTCTAGTCTAGTCCGGTCAAGTCTAGTCTAGTCTAGTCTAGTGTAGTCTAGTGTAGTGTAGTGTAGTCTAGTGTAGGCTAGTCTAGTCTAGTCTAGGCTAGTTTAGTCTTGTGTAGTGTAGTCTAGTCTAGTGTAGTGTAGTCTGTTCTAGTCTAGTGTAGTCTAGTCTAGTGTAGTGTACTCTAGTGTAGTCTAGTCTAGTCTAGTCTAATGTAGTCCAGTGTAGTCTAGTGTAGGCTAGTCTAGTCTAGTGTAGTCTAGTCTAGGCTAGTCTAGTCTTGTGTAGTGTAGTCTAGTCTAGTGTAGTGTAGTCTTTTCTAGTGTAGTGTAGTCTAGTGTAGTGTAGTCTAGTGTAGTGTAGTCTAGTCTAGTCTAGTCTACTCTAGTGTAGTCTAGTCTAGTGTAGTGTAGTGTAGTGTAGTCTAGTCTAGTCTAGTGTAGGCTAGTGTAGTGTAGTCTAGTCTAGTCTATTGTAGTCCAGTCTAGTCTAGTCTAGTGTAGTGTAGTTTCGGCTAGTGTAGTGTAGTCTGTTCTAGTCTAGTCTAGTGTAGTGTAGTCTAGTGTAGGCTAGTCTAGTCTTGTCTAGTGCAGTGCAGTCTAGTCTAGTGTAGTCTTGTCTAGTCTAGTGCAGTGTAAGTGTAATGTAGTGTAGTCTAGTGTAGTGTAGTGTAGTCTAGTGTAGGTTAGTCTAGTGTAGTGTAGTGTAGTGTAGTCTAGTCTAGTCTAGTGCAGTCTAGTGTAGTCTAGTCTAGTCTAGTGCAGTGCAGTCTAGTCTAGTGTAGTCTTGTCTAGTCTAGTGTAGTGTAAGTGTAATGTAGTGTAGTCTAGTGTAGTGTAGTGTAGTCTAGTGTAGGTTAGTCTAGTCTAGTGTAGTCTAGTGTAGTGTAGTCTAGTATAGTCTAGTGTAGTGTAGTGCACCATAGTCTAATGTAGTCAAGTGTAGTGTAGTCTACTCTAGTCTAGTCTAGTGTAGTCTAGTCTAGTCTAGTCCGGTCAAGTCTAGTCTAGTCTACTCTAGTGTAGTCTAGTGTAGTGTAGTGTAGTCTAGTGTAGGCTAGTCTAGTCTAGTCTAGGCTAGTTTAGTCTTGTGTAGTGTAGTCTAGTCTAGTGTAGTGTAGTCTGTTCTAGTCTAGTGTAGTCTAGTCTAGTGTAGTGTACTCTAGTGTAGTCTAGTCTAGTCTAGTCTAATGTAGTCCAGTGTAGTCTAGTGTAGGCTAGTCTAGTCTAGTGTAGTCTAGTCTAGGCTAGTCTAGTCTTGTGTAGTGTAGTCTAGTCTAGTGTAGTGTAGTCTTTTCTAGTGTAGTGTAGTCTAGTGTAGTGTAGTCTAGTGTAGTGTAGTCTAGTCTAGTCTAGTCTAATGTAGTCCAGTGTAGTCTAGTGTAGGCTAGTCTAGTCTAGTCTAGTGTAGTCTAGTCTAGTGTAGTGTAGTCTAGTTTAGTCTAGTGTAGTGTATTCTGTTCTCGTCTAGTCTAGTCTAGTGTAGTCTAGTCTAGTGTAGTGTAGTGCAATCTAGTCTAGTGTAGTGCAGTCTAGTCTAGTCTTGTCTAGTGTAGTGCAGTGCAGTCTAGTCTTGTGTAGTGTAGTGTAATCTAGTCTAGTGTAGTGTAGTGCAGTCTAGTCGAGTCTAGTGTATTTTAGTCTAGTCTAGTCTAGTGTAGTGCAGTGCAGTCTAGTGTTCTCTAATGTAGTCTAGTGTAGTGCAGTGTAGTGTAGTCTAGTGTAGGCTAGTCTAGTGTAGTGTAGTCTAGTGTAGTCCAGTCTACTCTAGTGTAGTCTAGTCTAGTGTAGTGTAGTGTAGTGTAGTCTAGTCTAGTCTAGTGTAGGCTAGTGTAGTGTAGTCTAGTCTAGTCTATTGTAGTCCAGTCTAGTCTAGTCTAGTGTAGTGTAGTTTCGGCTAGTGTAGTGTAGTCTGTTCTAGTCTAGTCTAGTGTAGTGTAGTCTAGTGTAGGCTAGTCTAGTCTTGTCTAGTGCAGTGCAGTCTAGTCTAGTGTAGTCTTGTCTAGTCTAGTGTAGTGTAAGTGTAATGTAGTGTAGTCTAGTGTAGTGTAGTGTAGTCTAGTGTAGGTTAGTCTAGTGTAGTGTAGTGTAGTGTAGTCTAGTCTAGTCTAGTGCAGTCTAGTGTAGTCTAGTCTAGTCTAGTGCAGTGCAGTCTAGTCTAGTGTAGTCTTGTCTAGTCTAGTGTAGTGTAAGTGTAATGTAGTGTAGTCTAGTGTAGTGTAGTGTAGTCTAGTGTAGGTTAGTCTAGTCTAGTGTAGTGTAGTGCAGTCTAGTCTAGTATAGTCTAGTCTAGTGTAGTGTAGTCTAGTCTAGTCTAGTGTAGTGTAGTGCACCATAGTCTAATGTAGTCAAGTGTAGTGTAGTCTACTCTAGTCTAGTCTAGTGTAGTCTAGTCTAGTCTAGTCCGGTCAAGTCTAGTCTAGTCTAGTCTAGTGTAGTCTAGTGTAGTGTAGTGTAGTCTAGTGTAGGCTAGTCTAGTCTAGTCTAGGCTAGTTTAGTCTTGTGTAGTGTAGTCTAGTCTAGTGTAGTGTAGTCTGTTCTAGTCTAGTGTAGTCTAGTCTAGTGTAGTGTACTCTAGTGTAGTCTAGTCTAGTCTAGTCTAATGTAGTCCAGTGTAGTCTAGTGTAGGCTAGTCTAGTCTAGTGTAGTCTTGTCTAGGCTAGTCTAGTCTTGTGTAGTGTAGTCTAGTCTAGTGTAGTGTAGTCTTTTCTAGTGTAGTGTAGTCTAGTGTAGTGTAGTCTAGTGTAGTGTAGTCTAGTCTAGTCTAGTCTAATGTAGTCCAGTGTAGTCTAGTGTAGGCTAGTCTAGTCTAGTCTAGTGTAGTCTAGTCTAGTGTAGTGTAGTCTAGTTTAGTCTAGTGTAGTGTATTCTGTTCTCGTCTAGTCTAGTCTAGTGTAGTCTAGTCTAGTGTAGTGTAGTGCAATCTAGTCTAGTGTAGTGCAGTCTAGTCTAGTCTTGTCTAGTGTAGTGCAGTGCAGTCTAGTCTTGTGTAGTGTAGTGTAATCTAGTCTAGTGTAGTGTAGTGCAGTCTAGTCGAGTCTAGTGTATTTTAGTCTAGTCTAGTCTAGTGTAGTGCAGTGCAGTCTAGTGTTCTCTAATGTAGTCTAGTGTAGTGCAGTGTAGTGTAGTCTAGTGTAGGCTAGTCTAATGTAGTGTAGTCTAGTGTAGTCCAGTCTACTCTAGTGTAGTCTAGTCTAGTGTAGTGTAGTCTAGTCTAGTCTAGTGTAGGCTAGTGTAGTGTAGTCTAGTCTAGTCTATTGTAGTCCAGTCTAGTCTAGTCTAGTGTAGTGTAGTTTCGGCTAGTGTAGTGTAGTCTGTTCTAGTCTAGTCTAGTGTAGTGTAGTCTAGTGTAGGCTAGTCTAGTCTTGTCTAGTGCAGTGCAGTCTAGTCTAGTGTAGTCTTGTCTAGTCTAGTGTAGTGTAAGTGTAATGTAGTGTAGTCTAGTGTAGTGTAGTGTAGTCTAGTGTAGGTTAGTCTAGTGTAGTGTAGTGTAGTGTAGTCTAGTCTAGTCTAGTGCAGTCTAGTGTAGTCTAGTCTAGTCTAGTGCAGTGCAGTCTAGTCTAGTGTAGTCTTGTCTAGTCTAGTGTAGTGTAAGTGTAATGTAGTGTAGTCTAGTGTAGTGTAGTGTAGTCTAGTGTAGGTTAGTCTAGTCTAGTGTAGTGTAGTGCAGTCTAGTCTAGTATAGTCTAGTCTAGTGTAGTGTAGTCTAGTCTAGTCTAGTGTAGTGTAGTGCACCATAGTCTAATGTAGTCAAGTGTAGTGTAGTCTACTCTAGTCTAGTCTAGTGTAGTCTAGTCTAGTCTAGTCCGGTCAAGTCTAGTCTAGTCTAGTCTAGTGTAGTCTAGTGTAGTGTAGTGTAGTCTAGTGTAGGCTAGTCTAGTCTAGTCTAGGCTAGTTTAGTCTTGTGTAGTGTAGTCTAGTCTAGTGTAGTGTAGTCTGTTCTAGTCTAGTGTAGTCTAGTCTAGTGTAGTGTACTCTAGTGTAGTCTAGTCTAGTCTAGTCTAATGTAGTCCAGTGTAGTCTAGTGTAGGCTAGTCTAGTCTAGTGTAGTCTAGTCTAGGCTAGTCTAGTCTTGTGTAGTGTAGTCTAGTCTAGTGTAGTGTAGTCTTTTCTAGTGTAGTGTAGTCTAGTGTAGTGTAGTCTAGTGTAGTGTAGTCTAGTCTAGTCTAGTCTAATGTAGTCCAGTGTAGTCTAGTGTAGGCTAGTCTAGTCTAGTCTAGTGTAGTCTAGTCTAGTGTAGTGTAGTCTAGTTTAGTCTAGTGTAGTGTATTCTGTTCTCGTCTAGTCTAGTCTAGTGTAGTCTAGTCTAGTGTAGTGTAGTGCAATCTAGTCTAGTGTAGTGCAGTCTAGTCTAGTCTTGTCTAGTGTAGTGCAGTGCAGTCTAGTCTTGTGTAGTGTAGTGTAATCTAGTCTAGTGTAGTGTAGTGCAGTCTAGTCGAGTCTAGTGTATTTTAGTCTAGTCTAGTCTAGTGTAGTGCAGTGCAGTCTAGTGTTCTCTAATGTAGTCTAGTGTAGTGCAGTGTAGTGTAGTCTAGTGTAGGCTAGTCTAGTGTAGTGTAGTCTAGTGTAGTCCAGTCTACTCTAGTGTAGTCTAGTCTAGTGTAGTGTAGTGTAGTGTAGTCTAGTCTAGTCTAGTGTAGGCTAGTGTAGTGTAGTCTAGTCTAGTCTATTGTAGTCCAGTCTAGTCTAGTCTAGTGTAGTGTAGTTTCGGCTAGTGTAGTGTAGTCTGTTCTAGTCTAGTCTAGTGTAGTGTAGTCTAGTGTAGGCTAGTCTAGTCTTGTCTAGTGCAGTGCAGTCTAGTCTAGTGTAGTCTTGTCTAGTCTAGTGTAGTGTAAGTGTAATGTAGTGTAGTCTAGTGTAGTGTAGTGTAGTCTAGTGTAGGTTAGTCTAGTGTAGTGTAGTGTAGTGTAGTGTAGTCTAGTCTAGTCTAGTGCAGTCTAGTGTAGTCTAGTCTAGTCTAGTCTAGTGCAGTGCAGTCTAGTCTAGTGTAGTCTTGTCTAGTCTAGTGTAGTGTAAGTGTAATGTAGTGTAGTCTAGTGTAGTGTAGTCTAGTGTAGGTTAGTCTAGTCTAGTGTAGTGTAGTGCAGTCTAGTCTGGTATAGTCTAGTGTAGTGTAGTCTAGTCTAGTCTAGTCTAGTGTAGTCTAGTCTAGTGTAGTGTAGTCTAGTGTAGTGTAGTCTACTCTAGTCTAGTCTAATGTAGTCTAGTCTAGTCTAGTCCGGTCAAGTCTAGTCCAGTCTAGTGTAGTGCAGTGTAGTGCAATCTAGTCTAGTCTAGTGTAGTGCAGTCTAGTCTAGTGTAGTGTAGTGTAGTCTAGTGTTCTCTAGTGTAGTCTAGTGTAGGCTAGTCTACTGTAGTCTTGTCTAGTGTAGTGTAGTCTAGTGTAGTGCAGTGTAGTCTAGTGTAGTGTAGTGTAGTGCAGTCTAGTATAGTGCAGTCTAGTCTAGTGTAGTCTAGTATAGTGCAGTCTAGTCTAGTGTAGTCTAGTCTAGTGTAGTCTAGTGTAGTGTAGTCTAGTCTAGTGTAGTCTAGTCTAGTTTAGTGTAGTCTAGTTTAGTCTAGTGTAGTGTAGTCTAGTGTAGTGTAGTCTAGTCTAGTGTAGTGTAGTCTAGTGTAGTGTAGTGTAGTCTAGTCTAGTCTAGTCTAATGTAGTCCAGTGTAGTCTAGTCTAGTCTAGTGTAGTGTAGTTTCGTCTAGTGTAGTGTAGTCTTTTCCAGTCTAGTCTAGTCTAGTGTAGTGTAGTCTAGTGTAGGTTAGTCTAGTCTAGTGTAGTGTAGTATAGTGCAGTCTAGTCTAGTCTAGTCTAGTCTTGTGTAGTGTAGTCCAGTCTAGTGTAGTGTAGTCTGTTCTAGTCTAGTGTAGTCTAGTCTAGTGTAGGCTAGTCTACTGTGGTCTACTCTAGTCTAGTCTAGTGTAGTGTAGTCTAGTCTAGTGTAGTGTAGTCTAGTCTAGTGTAGTCTAGTATAGTGTAGTCTTGTCTAATCTAGTCTAATGTAGTCCAGTGTAGTATAGTCTAGTCTAGTCCAGTGTAGTGTAGTCTAGTGTAGTGTTGTCTTTTCCAGTCTAGTCTAGTCTGGTGTAGTGTAGTCTAGTGTAGGTTAGTCTAGTCTAGTGTAGTGTAGTCTAGTGTAGTGTAGTATAGTGCAGTCTAGTCTAGTGTAGTCTAGTCTAGTCTAGTCTACTCTAGTGTAGTCTAGTGTAGTCTAGTCTAGTCTAGTGTAGTGTAGTCTAGTCTAGTCTAGTGTAGTCTAGTGTAGTGTAGTGCACTATAGTCTAATGTAGTCAAGTGTAGTGTAGTCTACTCTAGTCTAGTCTAGTGTAGTCTAGTCTAGTCTAGTCCTGTCAAGTCTAGTCTAGTCTAGTCTAGTGTAGTGCAGTGTACTGCAGTCTAGTCTAGTGTAGTGCAGTATAGTCTAGTCTTGTCTAGTGTAGTGCAGTGCAGTCTAGTCTTGTGTTGTGTAGTGTAGTCTAGTCTAGTCTAGTGTAGTGCAGTACAGTCTAGTGTTCTCTAATGTAGTCTAGTGTAGTGCAGTGTAGTGTAGTCTAGTGTAGTGTAGTCTAGTCTAGTGTACTGTAGTGTTGTCGAGTCTAGTCTAGTGTAGTGTAGTCTAGTCTAGTCTAGTGTACTGTAGTGCAGTCTAGTCGAGTCTAGTGTAGTCTAGTCTAGTATAGTGCAGTGCAGTCTAGTCTAGTCTAGTGTAGACTAGTCTAGTCTAGTGTAGGCTAGTCTAGTGTAGTGTAGTCTAGTGTAGTCCAGTCTACTCTAGTGTAGTCTAGTCTAGTGTAGTGTAGTCTAGTCTAGTCTAGTGTAGGCTAGTGTAGTGTAGTCTAGTCTAGTCTAGTCTAATGTAGTCCAGTGTAGTCTAGTCTAGTCTAGTGTAGTGTAGTTTCGTCTAGTGTAGTGTAGTCTGTTCTAGTCTAGTCTAGTCTAGTGTAGTGTAGTCTAGTGTAGGCTATTCTAGTTTAGTCTAGTCTAGTGTAGTGTAGTGTAGTGCAGTCTAGTCTAGTGTAGTGTAGTCTAGTGTAGTGTAGTCTACTCTAGTCTAGTCTAATGTAGTCTAGTCTAGTCTAGTCCGGTCAAGTCTAGTCCAGTCTAGTGTAGTGCAGTGTAGTGCTGTCTAGTCTAGTCTAGTGTAGTGCAGTCTAGTCTAGTCTAATGTAATGCAGTGCAATCTAGTCTAGTGTAGTGTAGTGTAGTCTAGTCTAGTCTAGTGTAGTGTAGTGTAGTGTAGTCTAGTGTTCTCTAGTGTAGTCTAGTGTAGTGTAGTCTACTGTAGTGTTGTCTTGTCTAGTCCAGTCTACTCTAGTGTAGTCTAGTCTAGTGTAGTGTAGTGTAGTCTAGTGTAGGCTAGTGTAGTGTAGTCTAGTATAGTCTAGTCTAGTGTAGTCTAGTCTAGTGTAGTGTAGTGTAGTCTAGTGTAGTCTAGTGTAGTGTAGTCTAGTGTAGTGTAGTCTAATCTAGTCTAGTGTAGTCTAGTCTAGTGTAGTGTAGTGTAGTCTAGTCTAGTGTAGTCTAGTCTCGTGTAGTCTAGTCTAGTGTAGTGTAGTCTAATCTAGTCTAGTAGTTAGTCTAGTGTAGTGTAGTCTAGTCTAGTCTAGTGTAGTGTAGTCTAGTCTAGTGTAGTGTAGTCTAGTCTAGTGTAGTCTAGTCTAGTTTAATGTAGTCAAGTGTAGTGTAGTCTAGTGTAGTCTAGTCTAGTGTAGTGTAGTCTAGTCAAGTTCAGGCTAGTCCATTGTTGTGTAGTGTAGTCTAGTATAGTCTAGTCTAGTCTAGTCTAGTCTAGTGCAGTCTAGTCTAGTCTAGTGTTGTAGTCTAGTCTAGTCTAGTGTAGTCTAGTCTAGTGTAGTGTAGGCTAGTCTAGTCTAGTGTAGGCTAGTGTAGTGTAGTCTAGTCTAGTCTAGTGTAGTGTAGTGTAGTCTAGTCTAGTTTAGTTCGATCTAGTCTATTGTAGTATAGTCTAGTCTAGTGTAGTCTAGTCTAATGTAGTCTAGTGTAGTGCAGTCTAGTCTAGTCTAGTGTAGTGTAGTCTAGTGTAGTATAGTCTAGTCTAGTGTATTCTAGTCTAATGTAGTCAAGTGTAGTGTAGTCTAGTCTAGTCTAGTTTAGTCTAGTGTGGTGTAGTCTAGTGTAGTGTAGTGTAGTCTAGTCTAGTGTAGTCTAGTCTAGTCTAGTGTAGTGTAGTCTAGTGAAGTGTAGACTAGTCTAGTCTAGTGTAGTGTAGTCTATTCTAGTCTAGTCTAGTGTAGTGTAGTCTAGTCTAGTTTAGTTCGATCTAGTCTATTGTAGTCTAGTCTAGTCTAATGTAGTCAAGTGTAGTGTAGTCTAGTGTAGTGTAGTGTAGTCTATTTTAGTCTAGTCTAGTGTAGTCTAGTGCAGTGCAGTCTAGTCTAGTGTAGTGTAGTCTAGTCTAGTCTAGTTTAGTGTAGTGCGGTGTAGTCTAGTCTAGTCTAGTGTAGTGTAGTGCAATCTAGTCGAGTCTAGTCTAGTCTAGTGTACTCTAGTCTAGTAAAGTGTAGTGTAGTGCAGTGTAGTGTAGTCTAGTCTAGTGCAGTGCAGTCTAGTCTAGTGTAGTGTAGTGTAGTCTAGTCTAGTGTAGTGTAGTCTAGTCTAGTATAGTGTAGTGCAGTGCAGTCTAGTCTAGTGTAGTCTAGTGTAGTGTAGTCTAGTCTAGTCTAGTTTAGTGTAGTGCAGTGCAGTCTAGTGTAGTGTAGTCTAGTCTAGTCTAGTGTAGTCTAGTGTAGTGTAGTGTAGTGCAGTCTAGTCTAGTGTAGTCTAGTCTAGTGTAATGTAGTGCAGTCTAGTCGAGTCTAGTCTAGTGTATTGTAGTCTAGTCAAGTTCAGGCTAGTCCATTGTTGTGTAGTGTAGTCTAGTATAGTCTATTCTAGTGTAGTCTATTCTAGTGTAGTGTAGTGTAGTCTAGTCTAGTCTAGTCTAGTCTAGTGTAGTGTAGTCTTGGCAAGTTCAGGCTAGTCCATTGTTGTGTAGTGTAGTCTAGTATAGTCTAGTCTAGTGTAGTCTAGTCTAGTCTAGTGCAGTCTAGTCTAGTCTAGTGTAGTAGTGTAGTCTAGTCTAGTCTAGTGTAGTCTAGTGTAGTCTAGTCTAGTGTAGTCTAGTCTAGTGTAGTGTAGTCTAGTCTAGTCTAGTGTAGTCTAGTCTAGTATAGTGTAGTGCAGTGCAGTCTAGTCTAGTGTAGTCTAGTGTAGTGTAGTGTATTCTAATCTAGTCTAGTGTAGTGTAGTGCAGTCTAGTGTAGTGTAGTCTAGTCTAGTCTAGTCTAGTGCAGTGTAGTCTAGTCTAGTGTAGTCTAGTCTAGTATAGTGTAGTGCAGTGCAGTCTAGTCTAGTGTAGTCTAGTCTAGTGTAGTGTAGTCTAGTCTAGTCTAGTGTAGTCTAGTCTAGTGTAGTGTAGTGCAGTCTAGTCTAGTGTAGTCTTGTCTAGTGTAGTGTAGTGCAGTCTAGTCGAGTGTAGTCTAGTCGAGTGTAGTCTAGTCTAGTGTAGTGTAGTCTTGTCTAGTGTAGTCTAGTCTAGTGTAGTGTAGTGTAGTCTAGTGTAGTGTAGTCTAATCGAGTCTAGTCTAGTGTAGTGTAGTCTAGTCTAGTCTAGTGTACTGTAGTGCAGTCTAGTCGAGTCTAGTCTAGTGTAGTCTAGTCTAGTCTAGTGTAGTAGTGTAGTCTAGTGTAGTCTAGTGTAGTCTAGTCTAGTGTAGTCTAGTCTAGTGTAGTGTAGTCTAGTCTAGTCTAGTGTAGTCTAGTCTAGTATAGTGTAGTGCAGTGCAGTCTAGTCTAGTGTAGTCTAGTCTAGTGTAGTGTAGTGTAGTGTATTCTAATCTAGTCTAGTGTAGTGTAGTGCAGTCTAGTGTAGTGTAGTCTAGTCTAGTCTAGTCTAGTGCAGTGTAGTCTAGTCTAGTCTAGTGTAGTCTAGTCTAGTATAGTGTAGTGTAGTGCAGTCTAGTCTAGTGTAGTCTAGTCTAGTGTAGTGTAGTCTAGTCTAGTCTAGTGTAGTCTAGTCTAGTGTAGTGTAGTGCAGTCTAGTCTAGTGTAGTCTAGTCTAGTGTAGTGTAGTGCAGTCTAGTCGAGTGTAGTCTAGTCGAGTGTAGTCTAGTCTAGTGTAGTGTAGTCTTGTCTAGTGTAGTCTAGTCTAGTGTAGTGTAGTGTAGTCTAGTGTAGTGTAGTCTAATCGAGTCTAGTCTAGTGTAGTGTAGTCTAGTCTAGTCTAGTGTACTGTAGTGCAGTCTAGTCGAGTCTACTCTAGTCTAGTGTAGTCTAGTCTAGTATAGTGCAGTGCAGTCTAGTCTAGTGTAGTGTAATCTAGTCTAGTCTAGTGTACTGTAGTGTAGTCGAGTCTAGTCTAGTCTAGTGTAGTGTAGTTTAGTCTAGTCTAGTGTACTGTAGTGCAGTCTAGTCGAGTCTAGTCTAGTGTAGTCTAGTCTAGTATAGTGCAGTGCAGTCTAGTGTAGTGTAGTCTAGTCTAGTCTAGTGTAGTTTAGTCTAGTATAGTGTAGTCTAGTGTAGTGTAGTCTAGTCTAGTGTAGTGTAGTGTAGTCTAGTCGAGTCTAGTCTAGTGCAGTGTAGTCTAGTCTAGTCTAGTGTACTGTAGTGCAGTCTAGTCGAGTCTAGTCTAGTGTAGTCTAGTCTAGTATAGTGCAGTGCAGTCTAGTCTAGTGTAGTGTAGTCTAGTCTAGTCTAGTGTACTGTAGTGTTGTCGAGTCTAGTCTAGTGTAGTGTAGTCTAGTCTAGTCTAGTGTACTGTAGTGCAGTCTAGTCGTTTCTAGTCTAGTGTAGTCTAGTCTAGTATAGTGCAGTGCAGTCTAGTGTAGTATAGTATAGTCTAGTCTAGTCTAGTCTAGTGTAGTCTATTCTAGTATAGTGTAGTGTAGTGCAGTTTAGTCTAGTCTAGTGCAGTCTAGTCTAGTGTAGTGTAGTCTAGTCTAGTCTAGTGTAGTGTAGTGCAGTCTAGTCTAGTCTGGTTTAGTGCAGTGCAGTCTAGTCTAGTCTAGTGTAGTCTAGTCAAGTTCAGGCTACTCCAGTGTAGTGTAGTCTAGTGTAGTGTAGTCTAGTGTAGTCTAGTCTAGTCTAGTGCAGTCTAGTCTAGTCTAGTGTAGTAGTGTAGTGTAGTCTAGTCTAGTCTAGTGTAGTGTAGTCTAGTGTAGTCTAGTCTAGTGTAGTGTAGTCTAGTCTAGTCTAGTGTAGTCTAGTCTAGTCTAGTGTAGTGTAGTCTAGTCTAGTCTAGTGTAGTGTAGTCTAGTCTAGTCTAGTGTAGACTAGTCTAGTCTAGTGTAGTGTAGTCTAGTCTAGTGTAGTGTAGTCTAGTCTAGTTTAGTTCGATCTAGTCTATTGTAGTCTAGTCTAGTGTAGTCTAGTGTAGTAGTCTAATCTAGTCTAGTTTAGTGCAGTGCAGTCTAGTCTAGTGTAGTGTAGTCTAGTCTAGTCTTGTTTAGTGTAGTGCGGTGTAGTCTAGTCTAGTCTAGTGTAGTGTAGTGCAGTCTAGTCGATTCTAGTCTAGTCTAGTGTAGTCTAGTCTAGTATAGTGTAGTTTTGTGCAGTCTAGTGTAGTCTAGTCTAGTGTAGTCTAGTCTAGTATAGTGTAGTGCAGTCTAGTCTAGTGTAGTCTAGTCTAGTCTAGTGTAGTGTAGTCTAGTCTAGTGTAGTGTAGTGCAGTGTAGTGTAGTCTAGTCTAGTCTAGTCTAGTGCAGTGTAGTCTAGTCTAGTCTAGTCTAGTGTAGTGTAGTCTAGTATAGTATAGTGTAGTGCAGTGCAGTCTAGTCTAGTGTAGTCTAGTCTAGTGTAGTGTAGTCTAGTCTAGTGTAGTGTAGTGCAGTCTAGTCTAGTGTAGTCTAATCTAGTGTAGTGTAGTGCAGTCTAGTCGATTGTAGTCTAGTGTAGTCTAGTCTAGTGTAGTGTAGTCTTGTCTAGTGTAGTGTAGTGTAGTCTAGTCTAGTGTAGTGTAGTCTAGTCGAGTCTAGTCTAGTCTAGTGTAGTGTAGTCTAGTCTAGTCTAATGTACTGTAGTGCAGTCTAGTCGAGTCTAGTCTAGTGTAGTCTAGTCTAGTATAGTGTAGTGTACTGTAGTGTAGTCGAGTCTAGTCTAGTGTAGTGTAGTCTAGTCTAGTCTAGTGTACTGTAGTGTAGTCGAGTCTAGTCTAGTGTAGTGTAGTTTAGTCTAGTCTAGTGTACTGTAGTGCAGTCTAGTCGAGTCTAGTCTAGTGTAGTCTAGTCTAGTATAGTGCAGTGCAGTCTAGTCTAGTGTAGTGTAGTCTAGTCTAGTGTAGTTTAGTCTAGTATAGTGTAGTCTAGTGTCGTGTAGTCTAGTCTAGTGTAGTGTAGTCTAGTCGAGTCTAGTCTAGTCTAGTGCAGTGTAGTCTAGTCTAGTCTAGTGTACTGTAGTGCAGTCTAGTTGAGTCTAGTCTAGTCTAGTATAGTGCAGTGCAGTCTAGTCTAGTGTAGTGTAGTCTAGTCTAGTCTAGTGTACTGTAGTGTTGTCGAGTCTAGTCTAGTGTAGTGTAGTCTAGTCTAGTCTAGTGTACTGTAGTGCAGTCTAGTCGTGTCTAGTCTAGTGTAGTCTAGTCTAGTATAGTGCAGTGCAGTCTAGTCTAGTGTAGTGTAGTCTAGTCTAGTCTAGTGTAGTCTATTCTAGTATAGTGTAGTGTAGTGCAGTTTAGTCTAGTCTAGTGCAGTCTAGTCTAGTGTAGTGTAGTCTAGTCTAGTCTAGTGTAGTGTAGTGCAGTCTAGTTGAGTCTAGTCTAGTCTAGTATAGTGTAGTCTAGTCTTGTCTAGTGCAGTCTAGTCTAGTGTAGTGTAGTCTAGTCTAGTGCAGTGTAGTGCAGTCTAGTCGAGTCTAGTCTAGTGTAGTCTAGTCTAGTATAGTGCAGTGCAGTCTAGTGTAGTGTAGTCTAGTCTAGTCTAGTGTACTGTAGTGCAGTGCAGTCTAGTCTAGTCTAGTGTAGTCTAGTCAAGTTCAGGCTACTCCAGTGTAGTGTAGTCTAGTGTAGTGTAGTCTAGTGTAGTCTAGTCTAGTCTAGTGCAGTCTAGTCTAGTCTAGTGTAGTAGTGTAGTGTAGTCTAGTCTAGTCTAGTGTAGTGTAGTCTAGTGTAGTCTAGTCTAGTGTAGTGTAGTCTAGTCTAGTCTAGTGTAGTGTAGTCTAGTCTAGTCTAGTGTAGTGTAGTCTAGTCTAGTCTAGTCTAGTGTAGACTAGTCTAGTCTAGTGTAGTGTAGTCTAGTCTAGTGTAGTGTAGTCTAGTCTAGTTTAGTTCGATCTAGTCTATTGTAGTCTAGTCTAGTGTAGTCTAGTGTAGTAGTCTAATCTAGTCTAGTCTAGTTTAGTGCAGTGCAGTCTAGTCTAGTGTAGTGTAGTCTAGTCTAGTCTAGTGTAGTGTAGTGCAGTCTAGTCGATTCTAGTCTAGTCTAGTGTAGTCTAGTCTAGTATAGTGTAGTGTAGTGCAGTCTAGTGTAGTCTAGTCTAGTGCAGTGCAGTCTAGTCTAGTGTAGTCTAGTCTAGTGTAGTCTAGTCTAGTATAGTGTAGTGCAGTCTAGTCTAGTGTAGTCTAGTCTAGTGTAGTGTAGTGCAGTCTAGTGTAGTGTAGTCTAGTCTAGTCTAGTCTAGTGCAGTGTAGTCTAGTCTAGTCTAGTGTAGTGTAGTCTAGTCTAGTATAGTATAGTGTAGTGCAGTGCAGTCTAGTCTAGTGTAGTCTAGTCTAGTGTAGTGTAGTCTAGTCTAGTGTAGTGTAGTGCAGTCTAGTCTAGTGTAGTCTAATCTAGTGTAGTGTAGTGCAGTCTAGTCGAGTGTAGTCTAGTGTAGTCTAGTCTAGTGTAGTGTAGTCTTGTCTAGTGTAGTGTAGTCTAGTCTAGTGTAGTGTAGTCTAGTCGAGTCTAGTCTAGTCTAGTGTAGTGTAGTCTAGTCTAGTCTAGTGTACTGTAGTGCAGTCTAGTCGAGTCTAGTCTAGTGTAGTCTAGTCTAGTATAGTGTAGTGTACTGTAGTGTAGTCGAGTCTAGTCTAGTGAAGTGTAGTCTAGTCTAGTCTAGTGTACTGTAGTGTAGTCGAGTCTAGTCTAGTGTAGTGTAGTTTAGTCTAGTCTAGTGTACTGTAGTGCAGTCTAGTCGAGTCTAGTCTAGTGTAGTCTAGTCTAGTATAGTGCAGTGCAGTCTAGTCTAGTGTAGTGTAGTCTAGTCTAGTGTAGTTTAGTCTAGTATAGTGTAGTCTAGTGTCGTGTAGTCTAGTCTAGTGTAGTGTAGTCTAGTCGAGTCTAGTCTAGTCTAGTGCAGTGTAGTCTAGTCTAGTCTAGTGTACTGTAGGACAGTCTAGTCGAGTCTAGTCTAGTCTAGTCTAGTATAGTGCAGTGCAGTCTAGTCTAGTGTAGTGTAGTCTAGTCTAGTCTAGTCTAGTGTACTGTAGTGTTGTCGAGTCTAGTCTAGTGTAGTGTAGTCTAGTCTAGTCTAGTGTACTGTAGTGCAGTCTAGTCGTGTTTAGTCTAGTGTAGTCTAGTCTAGTATAGTGCAGTGCAGTCTAGTCTAGTGTAGTGTAGTCTAGTCTAGTCTAGTGTAGTCTATTCTAGTATAGTGTAGTGTAGTGCAGTTTAGTCTAGTCTAGTGCAGTCTAGTCTAGTGTAGTGTAGTCTAGTCTAGTCTAGTGTAGTGTAGTGCAGTCTAGTTGAGTCTAGTCTAGTCTAGTATAGTGTAGTCTAGTCTAGTCTAGTGCAGTCTAGTCTAGTGTAGTGTAGTCTAGTCTAGTGCAGTGTAGTGCAGTCTAGTCGAGTCTAGTCTAGTGTAGTCTAGTCTAGTATAGTGCAGTGCAGTCTAGTGTAGTGTAGTCTAGTCTAGTCTAGTGTACTGTAGTGCAGTCTAGTCGAGTCTAGTCTAGTGTAGTCTAGTCTAGTATAGTGCAGTGCAGTCTAGTGTAGTGTAGTCTAGTCTAGTGTAGTCTAGTCTAGTCTAGTGCAGTCTAGTCTAGTCTAGTGTAGTAGTGTAGTGTAGTCTAGTCTAGTCTAGTGTAGTGTAGTCTAGTGTAGTCTAGTCTAGTGTAGTGTAGTCTAGTCTAGTCTAGTGTAGTGTAGTCTAGTCTAGTCTAGTGTAGTGTAGTCTAGTCTAGTCTAGTGTAGACTAGTCTAGTCTAGTGTAGTGTAGTCTAGTCTAGTGTAGTGTAGTCTAGTCTAGTTTAGTTCGATCTAGTCTATTGTAGTCTAGTCTAGTGTAGTCTAGTGTAGTAGTCTAATCTTGTCTAGTCTAGTTTAGTGCAGTGCAGTCTAGTCTAGTGTAGTGTAGTCTAGTCTAGTGTAGTGTAGTGCAGTCTAGTCGATTCTAGTCTAGTCTAGTGTAGTCTAGTCTAGTATAGTGTAGTGTAGTGCAGTCTAGTGTAGTCTAGTCTAGTGCAGTGCAGTCTAGTCTAGTGTAGTCTAGTCTAGTGTAGTCTAGTCTAGTATAGTGTAGTGCAGTCTAGTCTAGTGTAGTCTAGTCTAGTGTAGTGTAGTGCAGTCTAGTGTAGTGTAGTCTAGTCTAGTCTAGTCTAGTGCAGTGTAGTCTAGTCTAGTCTAGTGTAGTGTAGTCTAGTCTAGTATAGTATAGTGTAGTGCAGTGCAGTCTAGTCTAGTGTAGTCTAGTCTAGTGTAGTGTAGTCTAGTCTAGTGTAGTGTAGTGCAGTCTAGTCTAGTGTAGTCTAATCTAGTGTAGTGTAGTGCAGTCTAGTCGAGTGTAGTCTAGTGTAGTCTAGTCTAGTGTAGTGTAGTCTTGTCTAGTGTAGTGTAGTCTAGTCTAGTGTAGTGTAGTCTAGTCGAGTCTAGTCTAGTCTAGTGTAGTGTAGTCTAGTCTAGTCTAGTGTACTGTAGTGCAGTCTAGTCGAGTCTAGTCTAGTGTAGTCTAGTCTAGTATAGTGTAGTGTACTGTAGTGTAGTCGAGTCTAGTCTAGTGAAGTGTAGTCTAGTCTAGTCTAGTGTACTGTAGTGTAGTCGAGTCTAGTCTAGTGTAGTGTAGTTTAGTCTAGTCTAGTGTACTGTAGTGCAGTCTAGTCGAGTCTAGTCTAGTGTAGTCTAGTCTAGTATAGTGCAGTGCAGTCTAGTCTAGTGTAGTGTAGTCTAGTCTAGTGTAGTTTAGTCTAGTATAGTGTAGTCTAGTGTCGTGTAGTCTAGTCTAGTGTAGTGTAGTCTAGTCGAGTCTAGTCTAGTCTAGTGCAGTGTAGTCTAGTCTAGTCTAGTGTACTGTAGGACAGTCTAGTCGAGTCTAGTCTAGTCTAGTCTAGTATAGTGCAGTGCAGTCTAGTCTAGTGTAGTGTAGTCTAGTCTAGTCTAGTGTACTGTAGTGTTGTCGAGTCTAGTCTAGTGTAGTGTAGTCTAGTCTAGTCTAGTGTACTGTAGTGCAGTCTAGTCGTGTTTAGTCTAGTGTAGTCTAGTCTAGTATAGTGCAGTGCAGTCTAGTCTAGTGTAGTGTAGTCTAGTCTAGTCTAGTGTAGTCTATTCTAGTATAGTGTAGTGTAGTGCAGTTTAGTCTAGTCTAGTGCAGTCTAGTCTAGTGTAGTGTAGTCTAGTCTAGTCTAGTGTAGTGTAGTGCAGTCTAGTTGAGTCTAGTCTAGTCTAGTATAGTGTAGTCTAGTCTAGTCTAGTGCAGTCTAGTCTAGTGTTGTGTAGTCTAGTCTAGTGCAGTGTAGTGCAGTCTAGTCGAGTCTAGTCTAGTGTAGTCTAGTCTAGTATAGTGCAGTGCAGTCTAGTGTAGTGTAGTCTAGTCTAGTCTAGTGTACTGTAGTGCAGTCTAGTCGAGTCTAGTCTAGTGTAGTCTAGTCTAGTATAGTGCAGTGCAGTCTAGTGTAGTGTAGTCTAGTCTAGTATAGTGCAGTGCAGTCTAGTGTCGTGTAGTCTAGTCTAGTCTAGTGTACTGTAGTGTTGTCGAGTCTAGTCTAGTGTAGTGTAGTCTAGTCTAGTGTACTGTAGTGCAGTCTAGTCGAGTCTAGTCTAGTGTAGTCTAGTCTAGTATAGTGCAGTGCAGTCTAGTCTAGTGTAGTCTAGTCTAGTCTAGTGTAGTGTAGTCTAGTTTAGTGTAGGCTAGTCTAGTGCAGTCTAGTCTAGTGCAGTGTAGTCTAGTCTAGTCTAGTGTAGTGTAGTGCAGTTTAGTCGAGTCTAGTCTAGTCTAGTATAGTGTAGTGTAGTGCAGTTTAGTCTAGTCTAGTGCAGTCTAGTCTAGTGCAGTGTAGTCTAGTCTAGTGTAGTGTAGTGCAGTTTAGTCGAGTCTAGTCTAGTCTAGTATAGTGTAGTCTAGTCTCGTCTAGTGCAGTGTAGTCTAGTGTAGTGTAGTCTAGTCTAGTGTAGTGTAGTGTAGTGTAGTCGAGTCTAGTCTAGTCTAGTCTAGTGCAGTGTAGTCTAGTCTAGTGTACTGTAGTGCAGTCTAGTCGAGTCTAGTCTAGTGTAGTCTAGTCTAGTATAGTGCAGTGCAGTCTAGTCTAGTGTAGTGTAGTCTAGTCTAGTGTACTGTAGTGTTTTCGAGTCTAGTCTAGTGTAGTGTAGTCTAGTCTAGTCTAGTCTAGTGTACTGTAGTGCAGTCTAGTCGAGTCTAGTGTAGTCTAGTCTAGTATAGTGCAGTGCAGTCTAGTCTAGTGTAGTGTAGTCTAGTCTAGTCTAGTCTAGTTTAGTGTAGTCTAGTCTAGTGCAGTCTAGTCTAGTGTAGTCTAGTCTAGTCTAGTATAGTGCAGTGCAGTCTAGTCTAGTGTAGTCTAGTCTAGTCTAGTCTAGTGCAGTCTAGTCTAGTCTAGTCTAGTCTAGTCTAGTGTAGTGCAGTGCAGTCTAGTCTAGTCTAGTCTAGTATAGTGTAGTCTAGTCTAGTCTAGTTTAGTGTAGTCTAGTCTAGTGTAGTGTAGTCTAGTCTAGTATAGTGTAGTGTAGTGCAGTTTAGTCTAGTGTAGTGTAGTCTAGTCTAGTCTAGTTTAGTGTAGTCTAGTCTAGTGCAGTCTTGTCTAGTGTAGTCTAGTCTAGTCTAGTCTAGTGCAGTCTAGTCGAGTCTAGTCTAGTCTAGTCTAGTGTAGTGCAGTGCATTCTAGTCTAGTCTAGTATAGTGTAGTCTAGTCTAGTCTAGTTTAGTGTAGTCTAGTCTAGTGTAGTGTAGTCTAGTCTAGTCTAGTTTAGTGTAGGCTAGTCTAGTGCAGTCTAGTCTAGTGTAGTGTAGTGTAGTCTAGTCTAGTCTAGTCTAGTGTAGTCTAGTCTAGTCTAGTTTAGTGTAGTCTAGTCTAGTGTAGTCTAGTCTAGTATAGTGTAGTGTAGTGCAGTTTAGTCTAGTGTAGTGTAGTCTAGTCTAGTGTAGTGTAGTGCAGTCTAGTCGAGTCTAGTCTAGTCTAGTGTAGTGCAGTGCAGTCTAGTCTAGTCTAGTGTAGTCTAGTCTAGTTTAGTGTAGTCTAGTCTAGTGTAGTGTAGTCTAGTCTAGTCTAGTTTAGTGTAGGCTAGTCTAGTGCAGTCTAGTCTAGTGTAGTGTAGTGTAGTCTAGTCTAGTCTAGTCTAGTGTAGTCTAGTCTAGTCTAGTGTAGTGTAGTCTAGTCTAGTCTAGTGCAGTGCAGTCTAGTCTAGTATAGTGTAGTGCAGTTTAGTCTAGTGTAGTGTAGTCTAGTCTAGTCTAGTCTAGTCTAGTGTAGTGCAGTGCAGTCTAGTCTAGTCTAGTATAGTCTAGTCGAGTCTAGTCTAGTCTAGTGTAGTGCAGTGCAGTCTAGTCTAGTCTAGTATAGTGTAGTCGAGTCTAGTCTAGTCTAGTGTAGTGCAGTGCAGTCTAGTCTAGTCTAGTGTAGTGTAGTCTAGTCGAGTCTAGTCTAGTCTAGTGTAGTGCAGTGCAGTCTAGTCTAGTCTAGTATAGTCTAGTCGAGTCTAGTCTAGTCTAGTGTAGTGCAGTGCAGTCTAGTCTAGTCTAGTATAGTGTAGTCGAGTCTAGTCTAGTCTAGTGTAGTGCAGTGCAGTCTAGTCTAGTCTAGTATAGTGTAGTCTAGTCTAGTCTACTCTAGTCTTACCTGTAACCACCAACCTCTAAAGGAACGAGGAAATAAACGGATTTATAGGATAACTGGAATTTCTGCTCTTTGCAGACGGAGGGTTTCCGGTACCCCAGGCCTTCCTCAGTGCCCCCCTCCCCCTCTGCCTCCGTCCACTCAACCCCCCACCACAGTGATGTGGAGGATGATGATGAACCATACGATGAAGACGAGGAGGCGGAAAGGGACCGACTGAACATCAAGGCTCCTTTTGTCCTGGGATCTGTCCCGGAGGGGAAGAAGAAGCAGCCAGGAGAGTCGGGAAACTGAGACTCATCATCACCATCACCATAGTCATCATCATCATCACCTTCTTCAGCTGCTGATGAAGACCACACACCTTCATCCTTCTCATATTTACCAGACGCTGATAACGTGAACTGAAGTTGCCTTGGCGATGAAGCCGAACACGTTCCTCTGGTCCTCATGTCTCCTGAAAACAGCCGCAGTAAAAGAAAAGCCTTTTTTCTGTTCCTCAGGGAGCTAACTCTCAGATCGTTTTCTTGAGCAAACATTCTTCATATTTGTATGAACAGGAAATATCTGCAGATTTCTCTGTATTTATCACAAAACCTGGGATTTGTCTCACCGGTTAGACCAGAGGGGAGACCTGGTCCACCCCCCGTCAGGGGGAGGCTACTGCCTTACGACTAATGTGCTCAGCATGGATCAGTAACGGTGTGGGTTAGGGTGAATGTGACATGCAGAGTGGTGAGATAAGAGCTGCACAGTACGGACCAGCTAACTGTTTCCATGTACGCGCTTCATTTTTCTGCCTCCTGTCTGAAATAAAGTTTATCTTCACCACGACGAGGCTGCCTGCGTGATCCTGGTCTGAAGCTGAGACACGGTCAGGACAAAAACTGCTTTTTACTTTTCATCTCGATGATGTTCATGGAGATAAAGCTCATAAAGTTGGGAATATTCTGCTTTTTGGACGATGTCAGAATGAACCTAAACTACAATCTGAACTTGACTTTCTCTCAACATCTGAATCACCAAAAAAGTGTCGAAATGTTCTACAACGTGATGCTCTCCGACATGATTCACCACAGAAGAAGAAGAATATCAGCCATGAAAGGAGTTCTGGTTCTTGTATGTAAACCAGGGTGCTGGTCCTGGAGTACTGCCATCCTCCCTGCACATCTTCTCCAGCACACCTGACTCACATGAGCCGGATGATGTGTGGAGGAGGGAATTCAGACATGTAATTCAGTCTTTTAGCTGCGGTTCTCCTCGTCATGTTGCATATTTACACTTTTCCCACATTTCCACGTCTTCCTGCTCCTATCTACCTGCTGTCCTCACTGCAGCACCTCCACCTCAGCTGCATCCCAAACGTCTTCCTGCTACTATCTACCTGCTGTCCTCACTGCAGCACCTCCACCTCAGCTGCATCCCAAACGTCTTCCTGCTACTATCTACCTGCTGTCCTCACTGCTGCACCTCCACCTCAGCTGCATCCCAAACGTCTTCTTGGCTTTATTCCAGCCATAGAGGATCATTATTTTCCTGCTTTTCTCATCACTTGTTGATCTTTGGCTGCTCCTGATTGGACGTTACCATCAGTTTAAGCTCTCTGATTGGTGGAAAGTCTGACAGGAAGTGTCTTCATCATCATGTCCAGGTGGAAATAGAGGTCTCTTAGCAACATGGTAGTGATGGTGATGAAGATGTGATAAATAATGGTGGTATCATGGATTGAAAACCTCCTGGACGGAGGATCTCCGTCATCTTTATGTACAGAGATTCAGCTCAGAGTTTCGCCTTCGTGTTTCAGGACAGCAGAGACAGAGATGCTGTAAATGTGATGACGGATGTGGGGACGTTCAGAGCTTCAGAGATCAAGAATCCAAGTGCTTTGAATCCAAGTCTTTTTAATAAAACATGACATGTGAAACCATATTTACAGAGCTGGTCTCAGACGATGCTCTCAGAAGTATTCTCTCTTCCACACCGGCAGCTCCTGCAGGTACACCTCATCTGGGTTTTCATCAACTGTGGGAGCCGGAGAGGAGAACAGAGTCAAGTCTGAGTGTGAAGCCGTAAACCCACACCGACGTCCCCTCACTCACCTCCTTCTCGGGTCTGCTGCAGGAAGTTGAGGAGGACGGTGGCGGCCTGGTCCACGCTCAGCTTCTCCGTGTTCTGGCTGCGGGTCTCTGACGGGAAACAGAGCACACAGGTCACGTGTCGGCTGCAGGGGCCCCCACGGCTCCTGCAGTGTGACTGTTGAGGGAAGCAGACTGGACTCAAACTGAACTACAGTGGCTTCAGGTAGGGCTGAATGAACTGGGATGTACCTAAGTGTAGCGTGTCATAGACATCTCCTTCTTTTCGGTCCTCAGAGATGAACCTACGACCCTCTGAGAAAAAGTATTACAAGTCAGTTTCACGTCCTTCCACAATGAATCATCCTTCTTCAGCGTCTCACGGCTGATTTCATTCCACTGCTAACACGCCCCGTCTCATAAGTACAGAACATTGTGGGCCAAAATGCGTCTGAAAGCATGAAACCATCAGGAGACAGAATACATACGTGTGCCCTTCAGGTACAACATGGCCTGGGGGGTCCAGTTTCTCCGCTGGAAGGAACTCTGCTGAGAAAACCAAGAAAAGTTCAGACTCCTCTAAGCTCCAGGTTCTTCAGATTCCCAGGAACACAAAAATGTGTGGATGTGAGGAGAAATACCTTTGGAGCACTCCACGACTGAGAGATGAAGGTCGTCAGCAGCAGAAGGGTCAGAAAGTGGACCAAGGTGGCGCTCCTCAAATCCTGCCGGAGAAACAGGCAAGTCTGAAGGCGCAGTGCACAGAGATGCACAAAGCTGGTGGACAACTTACCGTTAGCAGGCCGTGAATTCACTACGTCTGTCCACACAAACTAAATACTAATAACAATAATAATCATCATCATCGGTAACTAGAACTATGGGAATAACATGTTTTATTAACTAAAAGAGTTAAAAAAAGTTGATTAAAAAAATATTTTTCTCTGCAGATTGATGTTAAAAACATAAAATATAAATAAAAAATGAAGAAAAATAATACAATTAAAATACTAACAATAAAAATAAAACTTGAGAAAAAGAATAAAAATACTACCAAAAGAAAAACTGGTAACAAAAAACAAAACAAAACAGAAAAATGATGAGATAAAGTAATTTAAGTCAAATTAAACTTAGGAAAACAAAGAATAAAAGTTTTTAAAAAAATCTACAAGAAAAACTAGTTAAAAAAAAAAACTTAAAAAGGAGGATAATGAAGGAAAAAGTAAAAAAAAAATGATAAGATGAAAAATAAAACTAGTTAGAAAAGTAAAACTAAAAGAATTAATAGGAAAGTCAAAACTGAAAATTCAGAATAAAAACATGAATAAGAATAAAACTAAAACCACTAAGCTGGACTTACCTTCATGGTACCAGGTCTGGTTCTGACTCAAACAGGATCCGGGTAATTGCTAGCAGGCTGAGCTCTCCTGTATTTATAGCAGGAGAAGCGAGCAGGAATAGGTCACGCCAGCTTGATGAAACGGGGGCGGCTGGACGGAGGAAGCGATCAATGATGCTGCTGCTTGACTGTAAACGCTGAGTTAAAGCAGCTGCCAGCAGCTCATCTCCACATCAGTCATGTTGGAGCTGCTGGCCGTTAATATAAAATGTGAAGCGGCTCTGGGGGGGTGATGGCCCTGCAGACCTGACCCCCCCCCCAGTATTGATGTTTTACTCCTTGCTCACTGGAGCAGGACAGGAGAAAATTGGCAGCTGGATTTTATCAATCAGCTCTTCCAGGAACACAAAGAGGAGCAAATGTGAAGCTGCATCTCAGTGTCGGGAAACTTTATTTGAACCGCAGCAGCAGACAGTGTCAACTCCTCAGGAAGTAGTCTGAGCCCGATACTGGAAAACTCCTGGTTCCAGCCAGTGAAGTTGTGTGTTTTATAGGTTTATGTGCAGCAGCTGGAGGTAAATGAGACTTTCTGGTTTCCACTGAACAGGGGCGTTTCCAGACTCTGTGTCTCAATTCGTTAGTGCATAATGCATAGTGTGCACTACGCACTTCTCTCTCTAGTGTGCACTACGCACTTCTCTCTCTAGTGTGCACTACGGTGGGTTAGTACTGTCCCAAATGGAACATGGACGTAGAGCACTAACCGTAGTGACGAACTCGCATTTGACCACAATTATTCTGCTGCCAAAAGTAAAACAAAGCGCTAAATTAGGAGAATGAATTTGCTTCTTTCATGAAACTCCATCACATTAAAGGTGACGAAGGATCCTCCTCCCATTGGCTGAACATGAGTTGGTACGTATATTTATTTATTTATAACGTGTATGACCCGCCTGCATACGTACCCAGAGTGCGGACCTGTTGCCAGTCCCGCTTCATTGTTGGCTCATCGTTTCAGAGACGGTTCGTCCCACTAAATTCTTTTTAGGAAGTTGTAATAAATAAAATGAACAAATCCAGCAAACATAACTTTATGTATCATATCATCATATATTATGGCCTACAGTAGAGGGATCTATCTCAGTTGTTAACTATATAAAGCAACATCAGACTGTCATGTGTCTCTGCATGTCTCCCTCATGCTTATTAGTATAATAAAGTTTAAATCAAAACACTAATAAAACAGCTTTTAAATATGCAAAGATATTGTCAGTATAAAAATGTCCTTTACATGAAACACATGTTTTAACTGGTGTTTACTCTGATGCTGTGCACATCTGGCAACAGGAAAGGGATTATAAATGATAATGTAGGGAATGTAATGCTGTAAAGAAGATGCTCAGACACAGAGATGCAGCAAAGTTGTTCTAGAAACATTTTATTGAATCCTTTACTGAATCTCCTCCTGCTTGTAGCGGTCCATCTTCCTCATGACGCTCCTCAGGCAGCCTGTCTGAACCCACCTGCAAGCTCGCTTCATATGCTGCCTGTCAGAAGCCAGGTGTGTGTGGAGAGGTCTTTCAGGATCCTAGAGACCAGGTGGAGGTCCGTCTTTCAGGATCCTAGAGACCAGGTGGAGGTCAGTCTTTCAGGACCCTAGAGACCAGGTGGAGGTCCGTCTTTCAGGATCCTAGAGACCAGGTGGAGGTCCGTCTTTCAGGACCCTAGAGACCAGGTGGAGGTCCGTCTTTCAGGATCCTAGAGACCAGGTGGAGGTCCGTCTTTCAGGATCCTAGAGACCAGGTGGAGGTCCGTCTTTCAGGATCCTAGAGACCAGGTGGAGGTCCGTCTTTCAGGATCCTAGAGACCAGGCGGAGGTCCGTCTTTCAGGATCCTAGAGACCAGGCGGAGGTCCGTCTTTCAGGATCCTAGAGACCAGGCGGAGGTCCGTCTTTCAGGATCCTAGAGACCAGGCGGAGGTCCGTCTTTCAGGGTCCTAGAGACCAGGTGGAGGTCCGTCTTTCAGGACCCTAGAGACCAGGTGGAGGTCCGTCTTTCAGGATCCTAGAGACCAGGTGGAGGTCCGTCTTTCAGGATCCTAGAGACTAGGTGGAGGTCCGTCTTTCAGGATCCTAGAGACCAGGTGGAGGTCCGTCTTTCAGGACCCTAGAGACCAGGTGGAGGTCCGTCTTTCAGGATCCTAGAGACCAGGTGGAGGTCCGTCTTTCAGGACCCTAGAGACCAGGTGGAGGTCCGTCTTTCAGGACCCTAGAGACCAGGTGGAGGTCCGTCTTTCAGGATCCTAGAGACCAGGTGGAGGTCCGTCTTTCAGGATCCTAGAGACTAGGTGGAGGTCCGTCTTTCAGGATCCTAGAGACCAGGTGGAGGTCCGTCTTTCAGGACCCTAGAGACCAGGTGGAGGTCCGTCTTTCAGGATCCTAGAGACCAGGTGGAGGTCCGTCTTTCAGGATCCTAGAGACCAGGTGGAGGTCCGTCTTTCAGGATCCTAGAGACCAGGCGGAGGTCCGTCTTTCAGGACCCTAGAGACCAGGCGGAGGTCCGTCTTTCAGGACCCTAGAGACCAGGTGGAGGTCCGTCTTTCAGGATCCCAGAGACCAGGTGGAGGTCCGTCTTTCAGGATCCTAGAGACCAGGTGGAGGTCAGTCTTTCAGGATCCTAGAGACCAGGTGGAGGTCCGTCTTTCAGGATCCTAGAGACCAGGTGGAGGTCAGTCTTTCAGGATCCTAGAGACCAGGTGGAGGTCCGTCTTTCAGGATCCTAGAGACCAGGTGGAGGTCCGTCTTTCAGGATCCTAGAGACCAGGTGGAGGTCCGTCTTTCAGGACCCTAGAGACCAGGTGGAGGTCCGTCTTTCAGGATCCCAGAGACCAGGTGGAGGTCAGTCTTTCAGGACCCTAGAGACCAGGTGGAGGTCCGTCTTTCAGGATCCTAGAGACCAGGTGGAGGTCCGTCTTTCAGGATCCTAGAGACCAGGTGGAGGTCCGTCTTTCAGGACCCTAGAGACCAGGAGGAGGTCCGTCTTTCAGGACCCTAGAGACCAGGTGGAGATCCGTCTTTCAGGATCCTAGAGACCAGGTGGACGTCCGTCTTTCAGGACCCTAGAGACCAGGTAGAGGTCCGTCTTTCAGGATCCTAGAGACCAGGTGGAGGTCCGTCTTTCAGGATCCTAGAGACCAGGAGGAGGTCCGTCTTTCAGGATCCTAGAGACCAGGCGGAGGTCCGTCTTTCAGGATCCTAGAGACCAGGCGGAGGTCCGTCTTTCAGGATCCCAGAGACCAGGTGGAGGTCCGTCTTTCAGGACCCTAGAGACCAGGCGGAGGTCCGTCTTTCAGGATCCTAGAGACCAGGTGGAGGTCAGTCTTTCAGGATCCTAGAGACCAGGCGGAGGTCCGTCTCTCAGGATCCTAGAGACCAGGCGGAGGTCAGTCTTTCAGGATCCCAGAGACCAGGCGGAGGTCCGTCTTTCAGGATCCTAGAGACCAGGCGGAGGTCAGTCTTTCAGGATCCCAGAGACCAGGCGGAGGTCCGTCTTTCAGGATCCCAGAGACCAGGCGGAGGTCCGTCTTTCAGGACCCTAGAGACCAGGTGGAGGTCCGTCTTTCAGGATCCCAGAGACCAGGTGGAGATCCGTCTTTCAGGATCCTAGAGACCAGGTGGACGTCCGTCTTTCAGGATCCTAGAGACCAGGCGGAGGTCCGTCTTTCAGGATCCCAGAGACCAGGTGGAGATCCGTCTTTCAGGATCCCAGAGACCAGGTGGAGATCCGTCTTTCAGGATCCTAGAGACCAGGTGGACGTCCGTCTTTCAGGACCCTAGAGACCAGGTGGACGTCCGTCTTTCAGGACCCTAGAGACCAGGTAGAGGTCCGTCTTTCAGGATCCTAGAGACCAGGTGGAGGTCCGTCTTTCAGGATCCTAGAGACCAGGCGGAGGTCCGTCTTTCAGGATCCTAGAGACCAGGCGGAGGTCAGTCTTTCAGGATCCTAGAGACCAGGTGGAGGTCCGTCTTTCAGGATCCTAGAGACCAGGCGGAGGTCCGTCTTTCAGGATCCTAGAGACCAGGTGGAGGTCCGTCTTTCAGGATCCTAGAGACCAGGTGGAGGTCAGTCTTTCAGGATCCTAGAGACCAGGTGGAGGTCCGTCTTTCAGGACCCTAGAGACCAGGTGGAGGTCAGTCTTTCAGGATCCTAGAGACCAGGTGGAGGTCCGTCCACCGTCCTCCACAACATCTGCATGAGCAGCGGTGACCTTCTGGAGCCAGATGATGATGATGATGAAGATGTCAGGAGGGCAGCTGGGGAACAACCAGCAGGAGAACCAGCAGCATCTCCAGGAACCGTCTGTGAGGCTGATGAGAGGCAGAGGATGGTAATGATGTGTTACTCCCCAGATCATGACTGCATTTATATCTAAACAATAAATAATTTGGCGAATTTTTTGTTTTTCTCTTCTCGTTCAGTCTCAGCAGTTCAGATCTGACGATACGATGCAGATTTATGGCATCAGTGGTAACCATAGTAACGGACCGCTCTCTAAAAACTGGCGCTATATCGGTATTAATAGTTTACGGTATAAACACCACAATGCTTCATCTGGATGTTCAGCAAGGATGAATGAACATACAGAACCTATAACATTCATCATTTATAACACATATAACCTGTATACGTCCACTACAGCGGATAAAAACTGCTAACAGTGTGCTAACCTACGGTGCTAACTACCGAGTCTGACAAATGGTCAGATCCATAACTGTCGTCAGGCTGCAGTATACATCACAATCATAACGGAATAATTTAATACTTACATTTATACAAATGAATCCCCGCCTGGACCGGCGTTAAACTCTGCCATTATTTACCTGGTAAACTGATGGAAAGTCCATCCTCTTCCGCTACGTCAGCAAAATGGCGTCGATTTAGTCCATCGTTCCACACTGCATTTATGGGCGGGGTTAGGGCAGCATCCGGGTACTTTCAGTGCACTGAGTTTTTGGCGCAAAAGTCAGTGTAAACACACTGAAACATAGTGCACGAAGTAGTGTCAGTGCGCTGATTGAGACACAGCCTCTGACTATAATAAATAAAAGTTTCAAGCTCGGGTTCTCTACCAGAGTCCTGGGAGGCTCCTCTTCAGTATCTTAGCTGTTCCTAGGACTGATCTTTTCTGGACGGAGATGTCTGATGTTCCACCAGGTATCTGTTGGAGCCACGTCTCCAGTGGGGGGGACACGGCCCCCAGTGCTCCCATCACTATGGGTACTACTGTTGCTTTCACCCTCCAGGCCTTCTCCAGGTCTTCCTTGAGGCCTTGGTACTTCTCCAGTTTCTCCTTTTTCCTGATATTTCCATCATTGGGGATGGATCCATCGATCACTACGGCTTTCCTCTGCTGCTTCTCCATGATCACTATGTCCGCTTGGTTGGCCACCACCATTTTATCTGTCTGGATCTGGAAGTCCCAGAGGATCTTAGCCCTCTCAATCTCCACCACCTTGGAGGGAGTTTCCCACTGGGACTGAGGAGTCTCCAGTCCATATTCTGCACAGATGTTCCTGTACACTATGCCAGCAAATTGGTTATGGCGCTCCATGTGTTCTTTACCTGCCAGTATCTTGTACCCTGCTGTGAGGTGCTGGATTGTTTCAGGGGCTCCTTTGCATAGTCTACACCTGGGATCCTGCCTGGTCTGGTGGATCTGGGATCCTGCCTGGTCTGGTGGATCTGGGATCCTGCCTGGTCTGGTAGATCTGGGATCCTGCCTGGTCTGGTAGATCTGGGATCCTGCCTGGTCTGGTGGATCTGGGATCCTGCCTGGTCTGGTAGATCTGGGATCCTGCCTGGTCTGGTAGATCTGGGATCCTGCCTGGTCTGGTAGATCTGGGATCCTGCCTGGTCTGGTAGATCTGGGATCCTGCCTGGTCTGGTAGATCTGGGATCCTGCCTGGTCTGGTAGATCTGGGCCTTGATCGCTCTGGTGATCAGGACCTGCTCCTGTGCTGCCATGATTAGTGCCTCTGTGCTGTCCTTCAGTCCAGCCCTCTCCAGCCATTGATGGGACTTGTTTATATCGGCCACTTTGGTGATCTGCCGGTGGTACATCCCATGCAGGAGCTTTTCCTGCCATGATGGTTCTTCCATCTCATGTTCTTCCAGACATTCACTAAGTGCTTCATCCTTCGGTGCCCTCTTCCTGATGTATTCATGGAGCTTGGATGTTTCATCTTGGATAGTGGCCTTAATGCTCACTCGTCCCCGGCCCCCTTCTTTGCTCTTAGTGTATAGTTGCTGGACACTGGACTTGGGGTGGAACCCTCCATGCATGGTGAGCAGCTCCCGTGTTTTGACGTTTGTGATCTGATCTTCCTCCTTTGGCCAGCTTATTATCCCAGCAGGGTATCAGATCACTGGCAGGGCGTAGCTGTTAATTGCCCGGATCTTGTTCTTGCCATTGAGCTGACTTCTCAGTACTTGCCTCAGTCGCTGCAGGTATGTCCCTGCTGTAGATCCTGGCGGTGTGGATCAGTGAGTCGATGTCCCACTCACTCTTCGCATACAGCACACGATGTAACTCCAAGTCAACCAGACTTCTGTGAAATGGAACCGTCCACTTAGGAAGCAACACTGATTGACAATCAGTTCCACCTGCTGTTGTGCAAATGGAACAGACTACAGGTGGAAATTATAGGCAACTGGCAAGACACACCCAATAAAGGAGTGGTTCTGCAGGTGGAGACCACAGACCACTTCTCAGCTCCGATGCTTTCTGGCTGATGTTTTGGTCTGAATGCTGGCGGTGCTTTCACTCTAGTGGTAGCATGAGACGGAGTCTACAACCCACACAAGTGGCTCAGGTAGTGCAGCTCATCCAGGATGGTACATCAATGCCAGCTGTGGCAAGAAGGTTTGCTGTGTCTGTCAGCATAGCGTCCAGAGCATGGAGGCGCTACCAGGAGACAGGCCAGTACATCAGGAGACGTGGAGGAGGCCGTGGGAGGACAACAACCCAGCAGCAGGACCGCTACCTCCTTCTTTGTGCAAGGAGGAACAGGAGGAGCACTGCCAGAGCCCTGCAGAATGAGCTCCAGCAGGACACAAATGTGCATGTGTCTGCTCCAACAGTCAGAAACAGACTCCATGAGGGTGGCATGAGGGCCCGACGTCCACAGGTGGGGGTTGTGCTTTCAGCCCAACACCGTGCAGGACGTTTGGCGTTTGCCAGAGAACACCAAGATTGGTAAATTCTCCACTGGCGCCCTGAGCTCTTCACAGATGGAAGCAGGTTCACACTGAGCACATGTGACAGACGTGACAGAGTCTGGAGACGCCGTGGAGAACGTTCTGCTGCCTGCAACATCCTCCAGCAGGACCGGTTTGGCAGTGGGTCAGTAATAATGTGGGGGGGCATTTCTTTGGAGGGCAGCACAGCCCTCCATGTGCTCGCCAGAGGTAGCCTGACTGCCATTAGGTACCGAGATGAGATCCTCAGACCCCTTGTGGGACCATATGCTGGTGCGGTTGGCCCTGGGTTCCTCCTAATGCAAGACAATGCTAGACCTCATGTGGCTGGAGTGTGTCAGCAGTTCCTGCAACACCAAGGCATTGATGTTATGGACCGGCCCGCCCGTTCCCCAGACCTGGATCCAGCTGAGCACATCTGGGACATCCAGACCTCCATGGGTTGATACGTTTGATTTTCGTTGATGATTTTTGTGATTTTGTTGTCAACACATTCAACTATGGAAAGAACAAAGTATTTAATAAAATTTAAATCATTCAGATCTACAACGTGGTACTTTAGTGTTCCTTTTATTTTTTTTTTTATTTTTTTTTTTTGAGCAGCATAAATAAAAGTAAACCAGAATCTCATCAGGTCATCTTCCCCCCCCCCCCCCCAGTAGAACATAAACATCAGATGTGAAACGCAGACATTTTATCATCTGATGGAAAATATGAATCTGATGCAGCAACACGTCTGTAAAAGTAGTTCCAGGTTTACGTTTAGCATCGTTAGCGTCTGTTTGCATGTGGAAAAAGTAAAAAGACTTCTCCTACAACTTGCCAGCTTCTTACTGAGCAACTGATGTCGAGACACGCCGTCCATGCTGTCCACAAACTATTCCACATCTTCATCCAGGTTTCCACTCAGAACATTTTAAATGAGCTTTGGTCCAGAGAAGACGGCGTGTTTCTGGATCCTCTTCACATATGATGGAGCTTTAACCTGCATGTGTGGATTTCAGCCTGAACTGGGTTCACACTGGTTTCTGGAAGCTTCCTGAGTCCATGCACTGGTTTCCAGTAGAGAATCATGTCTGGTTTGTGTTGTCAGAACTCAGATCAGGTCTCACTGTGTAACATTAACTCTGCTGATACCGAGCACAAACGTCTGAAACTCAGCTTGTGAAACTGAGCCAACAGCGCCACCATGCGGTCAGATGCAGCCAGTGAACAGACCAGTCTGAAGGAAGGCTCCAGAGGCTGGAGACACGTTTCCACACCAGTTCCACATCTCAGCACAACCAGCTCAGGCCATGTTTAACTCCACAACATCTGGAATGATTGTGTTTGGAAACAAAGATGAGTCCAGCTTCAGTCAACGTTAAAACCAACGGACCAATCAGGAGGCAGCTTTACCCCCACAGGACACATCTACAACAGGACTGATGACTCTACATATTTGCAGTGGTCTTGACTACTGTGATGAAGTTTTTACATGTCTGTCTAAAAATCCAGACGACACCTGCAACTAACCCCGACATTCCTAATCATGTCTTCACACACCAGAGACCGGGATCAATTTCTGAAAACGCTAAACATAGAATTGTGAAAACTTTGAATATCGTATATCTACAGTGTAGATTTTCATCAAAAGATCCAGAGAATGAGAAGGAATCTCTGTATGCATGGGAAAGGTCAGATGGATGAAGATGTGGAATAGTTTGTGGACAGCATGGACGGCGTGTCCTGCAGACTAAAGAGGAGAGGGAGCATCCAGCTTGTTATCAGCCTGCATCTCTGATGGGATGGGGTTGCATTAGTGCCGATGGCGTGGGCAGCTTCCACATCTGGGAAGCTCCATCAATGCTGAAACATCTGCTCCCATCCAGACAACGTCTCTTTCAGGGAAGACCTTGCAGGTTCCACCATGCTGGACCACATCCTGATGGTGGAACAGGAGAACTGGTCTGCTGCAGTCTAGAAGACAACATGCTAACGATGCTAAACGGCTCACATTCTCCATCAGGTGATAAGATGTCACAGTTTCACCATCTGACATGAAGTTCATCTGCGAGTGGGAATAAAAAGTGTCATGAGGCGGTCTGGAAATCAGCCATGGCTTGTGTACAAGCTGCAGCCTCCTGCGTACAGGTCTGGAAAGGTTTTCCGTCTCCATCAGGGTAATAACTCGTCAGGTTGAAGTGTTTTCGTAGCAACCAGGTTTAATGAGCGCTGCAGCGTAAGGATACGTTCTGTATGGATTCCTGCTCTACGTTAGCATGAGCTGAACCTCAACATTGGATGTATTCAGAAATAAACATCTGCACACAGCTGCTTATTACACACTTTACTTCCAGCTGCAACAGCTGGGAACCAGTCAAACAGAGTTGGACGGCGTGCTGGACTTCCCGCATCGTGGCCACACGTCTCCCACATGACGGAGCTGTGAAACAAACTCACACGATCCGGTCGCCGGTCCTTTAAAAATCATTTATCCAGAGGCGTTCCTCGCCAGAATCCACAGAGCGTGTAACACACACACACACACACACACACACACACACACACACACACACACACACACACACACACACACACACACACACACACACAGGACTTTGTCCAAATAAAGTTAAAGCACAAACATGTAACATGGCAAGCTGAGGGTCCGCGCTCCTGCCTGGGGAGGTGGGCGCGCGAGGAGTCCATCATGAGGCGTCAGCCTGCGTCTTCGTGCCGACAGCGTGTCAGCAGAGACGGCGAGGGATCAGTTCCTTGTAGTGACCTTAGTAAAAGTCTGGATGCCAGTCTCTGTCTGCTGGAGGGAACTCGACGCCAGCAGCCTCTCCTTCATACAAAAACGAACGGCTATACCATGGTGTTGCTCTCGCCCACTTTGTCCACGTACTGAAAGAGAGAAGAAGAAGAAGCATCATCATCATCATCCAGCTGCGGTGCAGGATAAGTTGAGGCTCTCGCCGAGCGCTTCAGATGGTCGGACCCTGCATGCAGGACCAGCGAGACGCACCACAGCCGAGCTGCATCGTCATCAGGCGTGTACACCTGGTCCGTGTCGGCGTTTATCATCCGCGTCATACATGACGGGAGTGAAACCGGGATCACACACGCCTTCACTTATTTATCCTTACAAACCAACTCATTTATTTCACATGATCTTTTTCACCTTCTCTCATTTTTATTTCATGTGTTTACACATTGTTTCATTCTAATCTGTGTTTTTTCCTGATTATGTTTTTATAAATAAATCCAGGGAAGAATTGATCAGCAGTTAAAGGTTTAAATATGGTATCTACTCTGTTCCATATCTGACTTACTGTGTGGAAATATGGGAACTAACATGTCAGGTTAAATCCAGGTTTCAGCAGATTTAGGTCCATCCTGTCCATTATTAATATGAAGTTACATTTATTAATGATCTAAGTGATGAGAGTGTTCTGCAGGAAATGTTTGACCTGATTGCACAGTAGAAGGATCTGTCTGGTCCATGAGACAATCAGGATGAAAGAAGACAAATCAAAACTTGTGTTTAGAATATATTATTAAAGATGCTGAGAAAAGGAACAAGGTTCATTTGTTTCCTGTGGAAAAGTAAAATATGAAGTTGTGCCTTTGCTCCAGCTTGGTTTCTACAGAGCTTCAACCGTACACATTCAGCAAGTTTCCATAAACAATATGCGATAAAATGCATCCGATCAGACAGCACAGACTGATCTATTTATAGCTTTTAGTTTGATCAAGTTTGTTGAGTCCACAGTCTGCCGCAGAGGCAAGTTTAAGTGGAATAAATACAAACTACTGCAGAGGACACTAGAATTAACACTTGCTGTCTTTCTATTTGTCTTCGAGTCATTATTATTCACTGTCTGATTATTTGTGTTTAATATGGGTTAATAAATACGAATAGGTTCAGACTCGCACCATACATGCTAACATGTGAGATACTAACATGTATGATGCTAACAGTGAGATGCTAACATGTATGATGCTAACAGTGAGATGCTAACAGTAAGATGCTAACGTGAGATTTTAACAGTAAGATACTTACATGTGAAGTGCCCAACATGTGAGATGCTAACAGAAAGATACTAACAGTAAGATGCTAACATGCGAGATGCTAACAGAAAGATGCTAACAGTAACATGCTAACGGTAAGATGCTAACAGTAAGATGCTAACATGTGAGTTGTTAACAGCAGGATACTAACGTGAAGTGCCCAACATGTGAGATGCTAACAGAAAGATGCTAACAGTAAGATGCTAACATGTGAGATGCTAACAGTAAGGTGCTAATAGTAAGATGCTAACATGTGAGATGTTAACAGTAGGATACTTACATGTGAAGTGCCCAACATGTGAGATACTAACAAAAAGATGCTAACAATAAGATGCTAACAGTAAGATATTTACATGTGATATGCCCAACATGTGAGATGCTAACAGAAAGATGCTAACAGTAAGATGCTAACATGTGAGATACTAACAGAAAGATGCTAACAGTAAGATGCTAACAGTAAGATATTTACATGTGATATACCCAACATGTGAGATGCTAACAGTAAGATGCTAACATGTGAGATACTAACAGAAAGATGCTAACAGTAAGATGCTAACAGTAAGATATTTACATGTGATATACCCAACATGTGAGATGCTAACAGTAAGATGCTAACATGTGAGATGCTAACAGTAAGATGCTAACCACACACTGTTTGATAACAGAAGAGGGAAAACGGACTGATCAGTCTGGAGCACAGATCAGCTGTGGTGTGTG
Source organism: Telmatherina bonti (assembly GCF_933228915.1). Lineage (NCBI taxonomy): Eukaryota > Metazoa > Chordata > Actinopteri > Atheriniformes > Telmatherinidae > Telmatherina > Telmatherina bonti. Next base: position 2,017,012 of record NC_136632.1, on the reverse strand, counting down.
TCTCTGGTCAATAAGTGCAGAAAACGAGCTGCTCTACAAACTTAAACAGTTCATATGCAAACTGTCTCATCATGGACATGAAATAAAAACCTGAACAGTGTTTTTTCAGCTGTGACAATTTAACTTTTAGTGCCTGATATAAAATCGAGGCATGAGGTAAAGATTCACATCCATGATGAGCGCGTGAACTTCCAGCTGAGATGAGACAAACGTTAGCATGCAGGGAAAATCGGCAGTGACTGACCACTGCTGCTGATTGTCCACAGAGCCTTACGAAGGCTTTGAAAATAAAAAGAGACAAGAGACATTTTCACCTCAAATCAAAGCTTCCCCAACAACAGCACAGTAGGAGCATATTCATTAACCTCTGACGTGTGTGTGTGTGTGTGTGTGTGTGTGTGTGTGTATAAAACCACTTTCAAATGACAGCGTTGCATCAGGATGTTAATGAACAGGTGAAAGAGCCATGCTGCATGTCCGTGAAGCTCCTGTACTAAAACTCACTGCGCTGATGAAAGGCAGGTTGAGGACGGAGCCGAGTACTGGTATCCTTCTGATGAAGCCCACCACCACTGGGAAGAAACCCCTGCATGTGACCACAGAGAGGAGGCTGACCAACGGCAGGCTTCTGATCACATCAAGCATCTCTGATTCACCCACTATCAGACCTCGTACCTGAACAGGAGGAAAAATCCATAAATCTCCAGCACGACTCCGACGATGGGCCAGCCAATCAGAACCACAAACACTCCTCCGAGGAAGAAGCTGGTGGCCTTCATCTTGTGCTTCTGGAAGAAGAAGCGGAAAGTCCTCTCCAGTCCGATGACGAAGGCGAGTCCAGCAACAAACAGGATCTACAGATAAAGCACACAGAGAGCGTAGCAGCTAAGCCTCAGTCAGGTTCAGGCAGAGTGTGGATATACAGGGACCATGTTGCAGGAAAGTCCAGGTCTCTGATGGTTCTGGATTAAAAAAGGCTCAACTTGTGGGAACTTAAACGCATCATGTAGGACAACAAACGGAAAAGATGGAGGTGGTTGGCGGTGTGCACGGTATCTTTTTCTAGGTGCTCCTGATGATTGTCTGCTTTGCCTCCCTGCAGTGGCTGCAGGATGTTTTCTGTAAAGTTGTTTTAGCAGCTGGTTTAGGTTGGAAAGTTGGTTTTCTTCTTCTCTCCGCTCTCTTCCTCCTTCAGCAGCATTGTTACCTCCTCCAAGGAGGTTGTGTTTTTACCACCGTTTATCTGTTTGTTCAGGATAACTCATTTTTATGACGTTTTCAGGAGTTGTTGGAAATGTTAAAAGGAAGAATCGGATCACCGTTTGGATCCAGGAACTTTTAAAAGGATTCTTTGACATTGTGCTTGGCGGAGGTTTGCGCTTTCCGAGTGATTTTCTAGTTGTGTAAATTAACACTTAAATAAAATAATATTGCTTCAGTATTCAAGGGAGTCTTCAATCCACACAGCTTCATTTCATCTAAATCCACAAAACACTGCTTGGTAAACTAGGACGGAAGCAAATAAACCACAAAATATTAAAGACAAAAAATAAGAAAGAAAATATACATTAAATTAACCTCAATTAGGATAAAAAATATATATATTTACAAAAAATTAAATAAAATGCAGCAGGTAAATGAAAAAATAAATTGGAAGCATAAAATACAATAAAGTCTACAAATTAAACCAGAAAAAAAACAAAAGAAAAATAAATAAATAAACTACTTAATTAAATATATAAATATTTAAAATTTCAATAAAAAAAAAATCATAGCACATAACAGCAAAAAACGGAATAAAATCCTATTTTAAACAGATAAACAAAAGAAAACTCCGGTAAAAACCTGAAAACCATTCAGACAATCCCAAAAACTACTGTTCTGGTCTGGGTCAGAACCGGGTCTAGATGGTCTGAGATCAGCCGTCTGATCGGGTCTGAGATCAGCCGTCTGATCGGGTCTGAGATCAGCCGTCTGATCGGGTCTGAGATCAGCCGTCTGATCGGGTCTGAGATCAGCCGTCTGAACGGGTCTGAGATCAGCCGTCTGAACGGGTCTGAGATCAGCCGTCTGATCGGGTCTGAGATCAGCCGTCTGATCGGGTCTGAGATCAGCCGTCTGAACGGGTCTGAGATCAGCCGTCTGATCGGGTCTGAGATCAGCCGTCTGATCGGGTCTGAGATCAGCCGTCTGATCGGGTCTGAGATCAGCCGTCTGATCGGGTCTGAAATCAGCCGTCTGATCGGGTCTGAGATCAGCCGTCTGATCGGGTCTGAGATCAGCCGAACTCTAAATCAGCTGTCTGAATGGATGAAGGATTTCTGAGTCGCTCGTGCAGGAAAAGCATTTTAGTGGAACTTACATTTCCAATGGCCAGAAGCGCTTTGTCAAAGAAGAGGATCATCCCAAAGAAGAGGAAGAACACGCCGAACCCAGTCAGTCCCATGCCAATCTCTGCAGGATGTAAACACACACCGTCAACAAGCTGGAACCCTGGACATGTCTAAAAACACCAGACAGACTCAGAAAACTGTGGAAATGCAGCCATAGGATAACTACATGCTGACCAAACCAGCAGCATTAATCAGCGATCTGAGCAGCTGCAGTTTCCATGAGCAGCTGCTCGTCTGCAGACTCGAACCAGCAACTCCTTACTCTGAGAGTCCGTCAGGGAAATCATCTCGACGCCGGGTAGCCGACAGACACAAGGGTCGGGGTTATATGGAAGCTTTGTTCTGGGGATGATTTGGATGACAGCTGCCTCTGCATCAACAGCCACGTCTTCCGGAAACACACCTTCCCGTCCTGTTGGCTTCCGGAACAAACCGCCGAGCTGCGTTCAAAGCAGCGATTCTTCATTTACACCGGGAAACTGTCAGGTCTAGGGCGCTTAAATACACACATTTTACACATGATTGTAGGTACACCTGATAAAAGAACTACTTTGACATTTCCAAATAAAACTACGAAAGTCTGGTCTAGATAAACAGTTTGATAAACTGGGTTTTGTTCTTGAATGCAACTTCTGTAACTTTTCACCCCTTTTTTGCCTGTCAGGCAGAAGTGATGTTCCTCTCTAACGTTACAGCCATTTTCTGTTTTCAACAAAACCTTATATTTAATTAATTTTAGGTAGTTTGTAACGAGCTAACCACTAAAGCAAGAAAGAAGAAGAGCGTGTGTGATAAGTGTGTCCATCGTTCGGAACTGGATGGTCAGGGTAAGCAGCCTGGCAGACTGAACTCTGGGCTTAGTAAAACGCTTGAAGACTCGTGGGATTTTCGCGGTCCGTGGAGGTCTGCTCCGTGGCGACGTCCAGGTGGAACGTAAACAAAGAGCGCGGATATGTCTATTTTCCCTTCTGTATCCATTCAGCTTGTTTGTCTGTTTCCAAACCCTGAGTCGGGAGTTTAAACTGGTCGGACCCCACCAGGAAGGGGAAGTTTCCCCACCATCTCCACGTGTTAACCACAGAAGATGCTGCAGACAGCCCCACTCCACGGAGGCCCCACCAGATAGGCTCATTAGCGGGGAGCTGTGTGGCAGGAAGCAGGTGCAGGACTGTCACCAGGAGGTTTCTGGCATTACAATGAGCTGATGGTGTTCCTGCAGCAGTAAATGTGAACTGGTTGTGTTGCAGAGGAAGAAAGCAGCTGGAGATCAGCTTCTGTCTGACCAGGAAACATGGAGGCTGGCGAAGGGAGCAAAGGTGAGCTTTTCAGTCAGAATGATGCAAACATCAGGACTCCAACAATAATAAACGGAATGAAATCATTTCCACATCTAATCAGTTCCTTTATGAGAAGATTAAGAACGTGTGAGATGGTGAAACGGAGACTTTTCACCATTTCACTGAACACATGAGCTGAATCTGATGCAGCAACACATCTGTAAACCTCACATGAGGGGATTAGCATTGTTAGCAGCTGTTAGCATGTGTACAGCCTTGTTCCAGGTGGTGTTTAGCATCGTTAGCATGTTGTCTGCTGGACTGCAGCAGACCGGTTCTCCTGTTCCACCATCAGGATGTGGTCCTGCTAGACCGGTTCTCCTGTTCCGCCATCAGGATGTGGTCCAGCGTGGTCCTGCTGGACCGGTTCTCCCGTTCCGCCATCAGGATGTGGTTCAGCGTGGTCCTGCTGGACCAGTTCTCCTGTTCCACCATCAGGATGTGGTCCAGCGTGGTCCTGCTGGACCAGTTCTCCTGTTCCACCATCAGGATGTGGTCCAGCATGGTGGAACCTGCAAGGTCTTCCCTGAAAGAGACGTTGTCTGGATGGGAGCAGATGTTCCAGCATTGATGGAGCTTCCCAGATGTGGAAGCTGCCCACGCCATCGGCACTAATGCAACCCCATCCCATCAGAGATGCAGGCTGATAACAAGCTGGATGCTCCCTCTCCTCTTTAGTCTGCAGGACACGCCGTCCATGCTGTCCACAAACTATTCCACATCTTCATCCATCTGACCTTTCCCATGCATACAGAGATTCCTCCTGATACTTTGAATCTCCTGATTTTCTACAGGGACCTTACCGATCTGTTCCCAGTTAAACCAGTAAAAGCAGCCTTTTGTTGCTCTTGGTGCGACTTCTCCAGATGTGTTGCTTTGCCAGATTCAGATTTAAAATGAAGAAATGTCTTTTTCATGGTCTGACGGGATGTTTCTCTTCCACTGGAATGACATGACATCCAGAAACCACTGGTTTTATAGACATTTTACACAGACACCTGCAACATTTGGGAGCTATAATTAAAAACCAGTTGCACTGTGGTGATCCTGCAGGCGTTAGATAACACTGGCACGCCTCCACGGGGACGGCAGCTTCATGGAGGAGAAGGAGGTGATGATCTGTGCAGGTGTGAACACCTTCATTCACACTGCCAGACGTCCTCTGAGAGAACCTGCTGCACATTAAAAGCAGATTGTTATTGTGACCGTGTTTAACACCGTCTCCTAGGATCAGGAGCTGTGACTGGATGAGGTTCTGATAGGTGTGTCACACCGCTGTGCAGGGTGGGTTGGATGTAAAATGTTTAAACTCAATCCAATAAGTGGACCAGAGTAAGACCTCCTGCACTCGCGCTGTGACTTCTGAAGCGGTTAGATGGAAAAAAAACAGGCGAAAACACATCAACCTTTCAAAATATGATTAATAAATAAATGAACTTATTGATTCATTTATTTATTTTCCGTTTTTCCAAAGCGCTGTGGTTAAATGTGCAAAGCACCGCCCCTGTGTGGTGTGGAAGCAGGCCTTTCTGCTGAAACATCTGTGTTGAGTCTGCTGGGGTTGCTGGGCAGATGTGCAGGTGCAGCTGGACTCGGTGGAAGCGGAGCTGGAGCTGGTGGAGCTGCAGATCGCCGAGCTCCTGCAGAAACAAGCCGAGCTGACGTCCAGGAAGACCGCTCTGCTGCTGCAGCTGGAAGACGCCTGCGATGCGGCGCGTCCGTCTTCATCCTCGGCTTCATCCTCGGCCTCGCCGGTGATGAGCAGGCAGGAGATGCAGCGCTACGATGGCTCAGGTAGTGGAGAGCAGGGCTGCACAGGCCGGCTCTTCTCTGGACAGTTTAAAAAGACCCTCTGTCCTTCGGTAGACTTCCCGTGGTCCAGAGAGGTGGAGCAGCACCTGAAGGACTCGTTCCGGCTCTCCAAGTTCAGAGCGCTGCAGCTGAGAGCGATCAACCTGACCCTGGCAGGCCGGGACCTCTTCCTGGTGATGCCGACGGGAGGAGGAAAGAGTCTCTGCTACCAGCTGCCTGCAGTCTGCTCCACAGGTCCAGAGGCTTTGTCTCCATGTAGAACCGACCAGAACCAGCCAGTCAGAACTGGCCAGAACCAGCCAATACCAGCCAGGACCAGCCAGGACCAGCCAGAACCAGTCAGAACCAGCCAGAACTAGCCAGAACCAACCAGAACTAGCCAGAACCAGCTAGAACCAGCCAGAACCAGCCAGAACCAGCCAGAACCAGCCAGAACCAGCCAATACCAGCCAGGACCAGCCAGGACCAGCCAGAACCAGCCAGAACCAGCCAGAACCAGCCAGGACCAGTCAGAACCAGCCAGAACCAGCCAGAACCAGCCAGGACCAGCCAGGACCAGCCAGAACCAGCCAGAACCAGCCAGGACCAGTCAGAACCAGCCAGAACCAGCCAGAACCAGCCAGGACCAGCCAGAACCAGCCAGGACCAGCCAGGACCAGCCAGGACCAGTCAGAACCAGTCAGAACCAGTCAGAACCAGCCAGAACCAGCCAGGACCAGCCAGAACCAGCCAGAACCAGCTAGAACCAGCCAGAACCAGCCAGGACCAGTCAGAACCAGCCAGAACCAGCCAGAACCAGCCAGGACCAGCCAGAACCAGCCAGAACCAGCCAGAACCAGCCAGGACCAGTCAGAACCAGCCAGAACCAGCCAGAACCAGCCAGGACCAGCCAGAACCAGCCAGGACCAGCCAGGACCAGCCAGGACCAGTCAGAACCAGTCAGAACCAGCCAGAACCAGCCAGGACCAGCCAGAACCAGCCAGAACCAGCTAGAACCAGCCAGGACCAACCAGGACCAGTCAGAACCAGCCAGAACCAGTCAGAACCAGCCAGAACCAGCCAGGACCAGTCAGAACCAGCCAGAACCAGCTAGAACCAGCCAGGACCAACCAGAACCAGCCAGGACCAGCCAGAACCAGCCAGAACCAGTCAGAACCAGCCAGGACCAGCCAGGACCAACCAGAACCAGCCAGGACCAGTCAGAACCAGCCAGGACCAGTCAGAACCAGCCAGGACCAGCCAGGACCAGCCAGGACCAGCCAGAACCAGCCAGGACCAGTCAGAACCAGCCAGGACCAGCCAGAACCAGCCAGGACCAGCCAGAACCAGCCAGGACCAGCCAGGACCAGCCAGAACCAGCCAGGACCAGCCAGGACCAGCCAGGACCAGCCAGAACCAGCCAGGACCAGCCAGGACCAGCCAGGACCAGCCAGAACCAGCCAGAACCAGCCAGAACCAGCCAGAACCAGCCAGAACCAGGACCAGTTGACCTTATCTGTGCCGTGTCATCCCGCCAGGCTTCACTCTGGTCGTCTGTCCTCTGGTGTCTCTGATGGAGGACCAGATCATGTACCTGAAGTCCATCCAGGTGCCGGCGGTCCTGTTGAACGCATCCAGCAGTAAGGTACCCTGCTATCTGCTCGTCCAGCGCTACTTTCTGTTACCGCTGATATCCAGGCAGCCAATCACAGGGCAGCATGTTGTCATGGTGAAGACCACTTCCTGGGCGCCAGAACAGAGGAGCGTTGATCCACGGTGGAGAACCGTGGTCGTCAACCTGCACGTTTTCCCTCGCTGTGTGTGAATGTCCACCCTGTTCCCTACGGAGCGCCCTCGCATGTGATTTGAAACGACGCGTGGAGGTTGCCGTGGTGACAGTCAGTGGTCACTTGACCTGCGACGTTTCCATGGAAACATGATGTTTCCATGGAGACATAACATCTACATCTGTATGCTGACGTTTTACATTAAAAGTCGTTCATACCTGCAGTTTTAAGGTGACTGTGGCTGGTTGGAACGTGACAGGAAGAAGCCAAGGCCGTCATGGCGGGAATGACCGACCCAAAGGCTCCCTTCAAGCTGCTGTATGTCACTCCGGAGAAGATCGCCAAGAGCAAGCTGCTGATGTCTCGTCTGGAGAAGGCCTACAACGCCAGCCTGCTCAGTCGCATTGCTGTGGACGAGGTGCACTGCTGCAGCCAGTGGGGACACGACTTCAGACCAGGTGGGGCTTCGTAAACCAGACCTCCAGCTTCTGAACCAGTCCAGGGTTCTAACTAAGACCAGTCTAGGTGGAGGACCGACCGGGAGGACTTGTGTTTCTACTGTTTCATGATGTTCTCTTTAGACACAGCATGTGGGTCATGGTGGTCTCCATCTGTCCTCCTGCCAGGCTGCTCTGCAGGTGTTACCCAGCTGCTCCAGACGTCTCTACTTTTCCAGCCTTTCTTCTTCTTCTAACGTTTCCTGCTAGCAGTGATGGAAGCCATAAATCCGTTTTATCACATGTAAACCTTCCAGAGAGCCGGCCTTCCTGTTAGACATGTTGATCTCTGATCTGCGTAGATTACAAGCTGCTGGGTATCCTGAAGAGACAGTTCCCCCGCGTCCCTCTGCTCGGCCTCACCGCCACGGCAACCAGCAGCGTCCTCGCCGACTGCCAGAAGATCCTGTGTGTCCAGCAGCCAATCACGCTCACCGCCTCCTTCAACCGAACCAACCTGTACTACGAGGTAACCATGGACACCGTACGCACTCCCCGTTCAGCCTCCAGCAGGAGGAGGAGGAGGTGCAGTAGGAGGAGGTTCTGCTGACCAGTAGGAGGAGGTGCAGCAGTAGGAGGAGGAGGAGGTGCAGCAGGAGGAGGAGGAGGCTCAGCAGCAGGAGGTGCAGTAGGAGGAGGTTCTGCTGACCAGTAGGAGGAGGTGCAGCAGTAGGAGGAGGAGGTGCAGCAGCAGGAGGAGGAGGAGGAGGAGGTGCAGCAGGAGGAGGAGGAGGCTCAGCAGCAGGAGGTGCAGTAGGAGGAGGTTCTGCTGACCAGTAGGAGGAGGTGCAGCAGTAGGAGGAGGAGGTGCAGCAGCAGGAGGAGGAGGAGGAGGAGGTGCAGCAGCAGTAGGAGGAGGAGGAGGTGCAGCAGGAGGAGGAGGAGGCGCAGGAGGAGGAGGAGGTGCAGCAGCAGCAGTAGGAGGAGGTGCAGCAGTAGGAGGAGGTGCAGCAGCAGGAGGAGGAGGTGCAGCAGTAGGAGGAGGAGGTGCAGCAGCAGGAGGAGGAGGAGGTGCAGCAGCAGCAGGAGGAGGAGGTGCAGCAGCAGCAGGAGGAGGAGGTGCAGCAGCAGCAGTAGGAGGAGGAGGTGCAGCAGCAGCAGTAGGAGGAGGAGGTGCAGCAGCAGCAGTAGGAGGAGGAGGTGCAGCAGCAGCAGTAGGAGGAGGAGGTGCAGCAGCAGCAGCAGGAGGAGGAGGTGCAGCAGCAGCAGTAGGAGGAGGAGGTGCAGCAGCAGCAGCAGTAGGAGGAGGTGCAGCAGCAGCAGCAGTAGGAGGAGGAGGTGCAGCAGCAGCAGCAGTAGGAGGAGGAGGTGCAGCAGCAGCAGTAGGAGGAGGAGGTGCAGCAGCAGTAGGAGGAGGTGCAGCAGCAGCAGTAGGAGGAGGAGGTGCAGCAGCAGTAGGAGGAGGAGGTGCAGCAGCAGTAGGAGGAGGTGCAGCAGCAGGAGGAGGAGGAGGTGCAGCAGCAGTAGGAGGAGGTGCAGCAGCAGCAGTAGGAGGAGGAGGTGCAGCAGCAGCAGCAGTAGGAGGAGGAGGTGCAGCAGCAGCAGCAGCAGCAGTAGGAGGAGGAGGTGCAGCAGCAGCAGCAGTAGGAGGAGGTGCAGCAGCAGCAGCAGTAGGAGGAGGAGGTGCAGCAGCAGTAGGAGGAGGAGGTGCAGCAGCAGCAGCAGTAGGAGGAGGTGCAGCGGCAGCAGCAGTAGGAGGAGGAGGTGCAGCAGCAGCAGCAGTAGGAGGAGGAGGTGCAGCAGCAGCAGCAGTAGGAGGAGGAGGTGCAGCAGGAGGAGGAGGAGGTGCAGCAGCAGCAGCAGTAGGAGGAGGTGCAGCAGCAGCAGTAGGAGGAGGAGGTGCAGCAGCAGTAGGAGGAGGAGGTGCAGCAGCAGTAGGAGGAGGTGCAGCAGCAGCAGTAGGAGGAGGAGGTGCAGCAGCAGCAGCAGTAGGAGGAGGAGGTGCAGCAGCAGCAGCAGTAGGAGGAGGTGCAGCAGCAGTAGGAGGAGGAGGTGCAGCAGCAGTAGGAGGAGGAGGTGCAGCAGCAGCAGCAGTAGGAGGAGGTGCAGCAGCAGCAGCAGTAGGAGGAGGAGGTGCAGCAGCAGCAGCAGTAGGAGGAGGTGCAGCAGCAGCAGCAGCAGGAGGAGGAGGAGGTGCAGCAGCAGCAGCAGTAGGAGGAGGTGCAGCAGCAGCAGCAGTAGGAGGAGGTGCAGCAGCAGCAGTAGGAGGAGGAGGTGCAGCAGCAGCAGCAGTAGGAGGAGGAGGTGCAGCAGCAGGAGGAGGAGGAGGAGGTGCAGCAGGAGGAGGAGGAGGCTCAGCAGCAGGAGGTGCAGTAGGAGGAGGTTCTGCTGACCAGTAGGAGGAGGTGCAGCAGTAGGAGGAGGAGGAGGTGCAGCAGGAGGAGGAGGAGGCTCAGCAGCAGGAGGTGCAGTAGGAGGAGGTTCTGCTGACCAGTAGGAGGAGGTGCAGCAGCAGGAGGAGGAGGAGGAGGAGGTGCAGCAGGAGGAGGAGGAGGCTCAGCAGCAGGAGGTGCAGTAGGAGGAGGTTCTGCTGACCAGTAGGAGGAGGTGCAGCAGTAGGAGGAGGAGGTGCAGCAGCAGGAGGAGGAGGAGGAGGAGGTGCAGCAGCAGTAGGAGGAGGAGGAGGTGCAGCAGGAGGAGGAGGAGGCGCAGCAGGAGGAGGCGCAGGAGGAGGAGGAGGTGCAGCAGCAGTAGGAGGAGGTGCAGCAGCAGGAGGAGGAGGTGCAGCAGTAGGAGGAGGAGGTGCAGCAGCAGCAGGAGGAGGAGGAGGTGCAGCAGCAGCAGGAGGAGGAGGTGCAGCAGCAGCAGGAGGAGGAGGTGCAGCAGCAGCAGGAGGAGGAGGAGGAGCAGCAGCAGGAGGAGGAGGTGCAGCAGCAGGAGGAGGAGGTGCAGCAGCAGGAGGAGGAGGTGCAGCAGCAGCAGGAGGAGGAGGTGCAGCAGCAGCAGTAGGAGGAGGAGGTGCAGCAGCAGCAGCAGGAGGAGGAGGTGCAGCAGCAGCAGCAGTAGCAGGAGGAGGTGCAGCAGCAGCAGTAGGAGGAGGTGCAGCAGCAGCAGTAGGAGGAGGAGGTGCAGCAGCAGCAGCAGTAGGAGGAGGAGGTGCAGCAGCAGCAGCAGTAGGAGGAGGTGCAGCAGCAGCAGTAGGAGGAGGAGGTGCAGCAGCAGCAGTAGGAGGAGGTGCAGCAGCAGCAGTAGGAGGAGGAGATGCAACAGCAGCAGCAGTAGGAGGAGGAGGTGCAGGAGGAGGAGGTGCAGCAGCAGCAGTAGGAGGAGGAGGTGCAGCAGCAGCAGCAGTAGGAGGAGGAGGTGCAGCAGCAGCAGTAGGAGGAGGAGGTGCAGCAGCAGCAGTAGGAGGAGGAGGTGCAGCAGCAGGAGGAGGAGGAGGTGCAGCAGCAGCAGCAGTAGGAGGAGGTGCAGCAGCAGCAGTAGGAGGAGGAGGTGCAGCAGCAGCAGCAGTAGGAGGAGGAGGTGCAGCAGCAGCAGCAGGAGGAGGTGCAGCAGCAGCAGCAGTAGGAGGAGGAGGTGCAGCAGCAGCAGCAGGAGGAGGAGGTGCAGCAGCAGTAGGAGGAGGAGGTGCAGCAGCAGCAGTAGGAGGAGGTGCAGCAGTAGGAGGAGGAGGTGCAGCAGCAGCAGTAGGAGGAGGAGGTGCAGCAGCAGCAGCAGTAGGAGGAGGAGGTGCAGCAGCAGCAGCAGGAGGAGGAGGTGCAGCAGCAGCAGTAGGAGGAGGTGCAGCAGCAGCAGTAGGAGGAGGAGGTGCAACAGCAGCAGCAGTAGGAGGAGGAGGTGCAGCAGCAGCAGCAGTAGGAGGAGGTGCAGCAGCAGCAGTAGGAGGAGGAGGTGCAGCAGCAGCAGCAGTAGGAGGAGGAGGTGCAGCAGCAGGAGGAGGAGGAGGTGCAGCAGCAGCAGCAGTAGGAGGAGGTGCAGCAGCAGCAGCAGTAGGAGGAGGAGGTGCAGCAGCAGCAGCAGTAGGAGGAGGAGGTGCAGCAGCAGCAGTAGGAGGAGGAGGAGGTGCAGCAGCAGCAGCAGCAGTAGGAGGAGGAGGTGCAGCAGCAGCAGCAGTAGGAGGAGGAGGTGCAGCAGCAGCAGCAGTAGGAGGAGGAGGAGGAGGTGCAGCAGCAGCAGTAGGAGGAGGAGGTGCAGCAGCAGCAGTAGGAGGAGGAGGAGGTGCAGCAGCAGCAGCAGTAGGAGGAGGAGGTGCAGCAGCAGTAGGAGGAGGAGGAGGAGGTGCAGCAGCAGCAGTAGGAGGAGGAGGTGCAGCAGCAGCAGTAGGAGGAGGAGGAGGTGCAGCAGCAGCAGCAGTAGGAGGAGGAGGTGCAGCAGCAGCAGCAGTAGGAGGAGGAGGTGCAGCAGCAGCAGCAGTAGGAGGAGGAGGTGCAGCAGCAGTAGGAGGAGGAGGTGCAGCAGCAGCAGTAGGAGGAGGAGGAGGTGCAGCAGCAGCAGCAGTAGGAGGAGGAGGTGCAGCAGCAGCAGCAGTAGGAGGAGGAGGTGCAGCAGCAGCAGCAGTAGGAGGAGGAGGTGCAGCAGCAGCAGCAGTAGGAGGAGGAGGTGCAGCAGTAGGAGGAGGAGGTGCAGCAGCAGCAGCAGTAGGAGGAGGAGGTGCAGCAGCAGCAGCAGTAGGAGGAGGAGGAGGTGCAGCAGCAGCAGTAGGAGGAGGAGGAGGTGCAGCAGCAGCAGCAGTAGGAGGAGGAGGTGCAGCAGCAGCAGCAGTAGGAGGAGGAGGTGCAGCAGCAGCAGCAGTAGGAGGAGGAGGTGCAGCAGTAGGAGGAGGAGGTGCAGCAGCAGCAGCAGTAGGAGGAGGAGGTGCAGCAGCAGCAGCAGTAGGAGGAGGAGGAGGAGCAGCAGCAGTAGGAGGAGGAGGAGGTGCAGCAGCAGCAGCAGTAGGAGGAGGAGGTGCAGCAGCAGTAGGAGGAGGAGGTGCAGCAGCAGCAGCAGTAGGAGGAGGAGGTGCAGCAGCAGTAGGAGGAGGTGTATCCATATTAAAAGCTGTTCTGTGTTCTCCAGGTGAGGATGAAAGAGCCTGACGGCGACGCCTCCATCGCTGACATAACGTCTCTGATACAGAGCAGATACAAGGACCAGTCAGGTACTGGGAGCACTGGGAGCACTGGGTGTACTGGGAGTACTGGGAGTACTGGGTGTACTGGGAGCACTGGGAGCACTGGGTGTACTGGGTGCACTGGGTGTACTGGGAGTACTGGGAGCACTGGGAGTACTGGGAGCACTGGGAGTACTGGGAGTACTGGGAGCACTGGGAGTACTGGGAGTACTGGGAGTACTGGGAGCACTGGGAGTACTGGGAGTACTGGGAGTACTGGGTGCACTGGGTGTACTGGGAGTACTGGGTGCACTGGGAGCACTGGGTGTACTGGGAGCACTGGGAGTACTGGGTGCACTGGGTGCACTGGGAGCACTGGGAGCACTGGGTGTACTGGGTGCACTGGGAGCACTGGGAGCACTGGGTGCACTGGGAGCACTGGGTGTACTGGGTGCACTGGGAGCACTGGGTGTACTGGGAGCACTGGGTGTACTGGGAGTACTGGGTGCACTGGGAGCACTGGGTGCACTGGGAGCACTGGGTGTACTGGGTGCACTGGGAGCACTGGGAGCACTGGGAGCACTGGGAGCACTGGGTGTACTGGGTGCACTGGGTGCACTGGGTGTACTGGGAGTACTGGGTGCACTGGGAGCACTGGGTGCACTGGGTGTACTGGGAGCACTGGGTGCACTGGGTGCACTGGGTGTACTGGGTGCACTGGGTGTACTGGGTGCACTGGGTGTACTGGGTGCACTGGGTGCACTGGGTGTACTGGGTGCACTGGGTGTACTGGGAGTACTGGGTGCACTGGGAGCACTGGGAGCACTGGGTGTACTGGGTGCACTGGGTGCACTGGGTGTACTGGGTGTACTGGGTGCACTGGGAGCACTGGGTGTACTGGGAGCACTGGGTGCACTGGGAGCACTGGGTGCACTGGGAGCACTGGGTGTACTGGGTGCACTGGGAGCACTGGGAGCACTGGGTGTACTGGGTGCACTGGGTGCACTGGGTGTACTGGGAGTACTGGGTGCACTGGGAGCACTGGGTGTACTGGGAGTACTGGGTGCACTGGGTGCACTGGGAGCACTGGGTGTACTGGGAGCACTGGGAGCACTGGGTGTACTGGGAGCACTGGGTGTACTGGGAGTACTGGGAGCACTGGGAGTACTGGGAGTACTGGGTGCACTGGGAGCACTGGGAGTACTGGGAGGACTGGGTGCACTGGGAGCACTGGGAGCACTGGGTGTACTGGGAGCACTGGGTGTACTGGGAGTACTGGGTGCACTGGGTGCACTGGGAGCACTGGGTGTACTGGGAGCACTGGGAGTACTGGGTGCACTGGGTGCACTGGGAGCACTGGGAGCACTGGGAGCACTGGGTGTACTGGGTGTACTGGGTGCACTGGGAGCACTGGGAGCACTGGGTGTACTGGGAGGACTGGGAGCACTGGGTGTACTGGGAGCACTGGGAGCTCGTACCCAACTGGGCGTCCGTGTGGCGTGAAGCTGGATGTCTCGGCGGACGATGCGGCGCTCCGGGGGCTGATGGGTGTGTGCTCTGCAGGGATCGTGTACGTGTTCTCCCAGAAGGAAGCAGAGAGCGTGTCGTCTGAACTCCGGAGGAGAGGCGTCCTGGCGGATCCGTACCACGCCAACATGGACCCTGGAGACAAGTCCCAGGTTCACCGGAGATGGACCTCCAACAGAATCCAGGTAGCCAGTTAAATGCATCAGCGTTTCACCACGGTGCTTTCCTGCCGCCGAGGTGTGGCGCTGCAGCTGACGTGTTGCTGGTGTGCAGGTGGTGGTCGCCACGGTGGCGTTCGGCATGGGCATCGACAAACCAGACGTCAGGTTTGTGATCCACCACTCCATCAGCAAGTCGGTGGAGAACTACTACCAGGAGAGCGGGAGAGCAGGTACCAGCTGCCTGAAGCCGGAGTCAGCAGCACCTTCCCGCCGCCTCACGCTCCCGTTTCCTCCGTTTCCAGGCCGAGACGACCGCCCTGCAGACTGCATCGTCTACTTCGGCTTTGCCGACATCTTCAGGATCAGCACCATGGTGGTGATGGAGAACGTTGGCCAGCAGAAGCTGCTGCAGATGGTGGACTACTGCCAGAACCTGTGCAGGTGACTGTATGATGACGGAGGCTGGCCGCCAGCGTCCGGCATGCGTTCTGACCTTCTGGCGTGCTGTGTGAAGGTGTCGGCGTGCTCTCATGGCTCTTCACTTCGATGAGGTGTGGGACGAGGAAGGCTGCAACCAGATGTGCGACACCTGCAGGCATGGAAAAGGTTTGCATCTGAAACATCTGTTGTGTGGTCCTCCAGAACGGTCTAAACCGACCTCAGCTCCATGTCCAGAAGCAGGTCCTGCAGACCGCGAGGTCCTGCAGATGCTGCTGGACTCCATGTCCAGAAGCAGGTCCTGCAGACCGCGAGGTTCTGCAGATGCTGCTGGACTCCATGTCCAGAAGCAGGTCCTGCAGACCGCGAGGTCCTGCAGATGCTGCTGGACTCCATGTCTAGAAGCAGGTCCTGCAGACCGCGAGGTCCTGCAGATGCTGCTGGACTCCATGTCCAGAAGCAGGTCCTGCAGACCGCGAGGTCCTGCAGATGCTGCTGGGTTCGCCTGACTGAGGTCGGAACATGGAGGGTTTCTCCTCACCTGCAGGTTATTAGGTAGTTTTTTAGGAACCTGCTGCAGGAGACAGAGTCCGTTATCTGCTCATGGTTGCAGAGGTTTTGGTAGGGACAGCTTGGTGGTTTTATTTGAGAGTTTATATTGAGAGTTCATCCAGATGAAGATAAAAACTCTGCGAAGACGCGCAGCGGTCTGCCTACATGGGTGAATCAGTGGTGAGGCAGTCGGCCTGCAGCCTTGTGTTCCTGTGTTTCTGCAGCAGACAGTAACCTGGATAATTCACCACTCAGTCTTCCCTACAAACAAATCCTACAAAGAAGTTTATTGAAACGACGTTTATTCAGACATTTCTCTCTTTATTCCATCAGTAGAAATCATCTCGTCCACGACCGCGTAGTGAACTCCACGTTTCCTCCTGACTCCAAGGATGAGACGTGGCGAGGCGGGGAAAGGGCTTTGTCAGTACCGAGCCGTGTCTAAGCTCCTCCTCCTCTTCCAGGCTACGGCGACGTGGACATCACTCAGCACGCCAAGCAGGTTGTCCATATCGTGGAGTTAGCAGCTTCCCTGGACGAGAAGCTGACCCCGCTGAAGCTGGTGGAGGCCTGGATGGGGAGGGGTCCGGCCAAACGCAGGAAGATGATCCAGACCACCACGCTGAGCCGGCCGCAGGTGGAAGCCGTGATCGTCCGCATGCTGCTGCTGGGATACCTCAGGTGACCCGTGATCCTCTGCTCCAGTCTGACGGCAGCTAATCTCTGCTGCACACCGTTCCTGACCACACTGGAAGCCACGGAAACGCCACCGCTGAGCCTTCCGGAGGCATCTGGAGGCGTCAGCCTGCAGACTACGGTGGCCCTGAGGGGTCACAGCAAGACAACACGACACGACACGCCACAACACGCCACGCCACGCCACAACAAGCCACAACACGCCACGACACGACAAGCCACAACACGCCACGACACGACACGCCACGACACGCCACGCCACAACAAGCCACAACACGCCACGACACGACACGCCACGCCACGACAAGCCACGACAAGCCACGACACGCCACGACACGCCACAACAAGCCACAACACGCCACGACACGCCACAACACGCCACGACAAGCCACGACACGCCACGACACGCCACGCCACGCCACAACAAGCCACAACACGCCACGACACGACACGCCACGCCACGACAAGCCACGACACGCCACGACACGCCACGACACGCCACGACACGCCACAACACGCCACGCCACAACAAGCCACAACACGCCACGACACGACACGCCACGCCACGACAAGCCACGACACGCCACGACACGCCACGACACGCCACGACATGCCACGACACGACACGCCACGACACGCCACAACACGCCACGACACGCCACGACACGACACGCCACGACACGACACGACAAGCCACGCCACGCCACGCCACGACTAGCCACAACACGCCACGACACGACACGCCACGACACGCCACGACACGACAAGCCACGCCACGCCACGCCACGACAACCCACGACACGCCACAACAAGCCACAACACGCCACGACACGCCACAACACGCCACGACACGCCACGACACGCCACAACAAGCCACGACACGCCACGACACGCCACGACAAGCCACGACACGCCACGCCACGACACGCCACGACACGCCACGCCACGCCACGACACGACACGCCACGACACGACACGCCACGACACGCCACGACACGCCACAACAAGCCACGACACGCCACAACAAGCCACAACACGACACGACACGCCACAACACGCCACGACACGCCACGACACGCCACGACACGCCACGACACGCCACAACACGACAAGCCACAACACGACAAGCCACGCCACGCCACGACAAGCCACGACACGCCACGACACGACACGACACGCCACGACACGCCACGCCACGCCACGACGAGCCACAACACGACACGACACGCCACGCCACGCCACGCCACGCCACGACACGCCACAACAAGCCACGCCACGCCACGCCACGACACGCCACAACAAGCCACAACACGCCACGACACGACACGCCACGACACGCCACGACACGACACGACACGCCACGACAAGCCACGACACGACACGACACGCCACGCCACGACAAGCCACGACACGCCACGCCACGACACGCCACAACAAGCCACAACACGCCACGACACGACACGCCACGACACGACACGCCACGCCACGACAAGCCACGACACGCCACGCCACGCCACGACAAGCCACGACACGACACGCCACAACAAGCCACGACACGCCACGACACGACACGACACGACACGACACGCCACGACAAGCCACGACACGACACGACACGCCACGACAAGCCACGACACGACACGCCACGCCACGACAAGCCACGACACGCCACGACACGCCACAACAAGCCACAACACGCCACGACACGACACGACACGCCACGACACGACACGACACGCCACGCCACGACAAGCCACGACACAAGCCACAACACGACACAACAAGCCACAACACGACACGACAAGCCACAACACGCCACGACAAGCCACGCCACGCCACGACAAGCCACGCCACGCCACGACACGCCACGACACACGCCACAGCACGACACAACACAACACGACACGCCACAACACGACACGACAAGCCACGACACGACACGCCACAACAAGCCACAACACGACACGACACGACACGCCACGCCACGTCACGAAAAGCCACAACACGACACGACACGCCACGACACAACACAACACGCCACAACACGACACGCCACAACAAGCCACAACACGACACGCCACGACACAACACGACACGACAAGCCACAACACGACACGACAAGCCACGACACGACACGCCACGACACGACACGCCACAAGCCACAACACGACACGACACGCCACGACACGCCACAACAAGCCACGCCACGCCACGACACGCCACGACACGCCACAACAAGCCACAACACGCCACGCCACGACAAGCCACGCCACGACACGCCACAACACGACAAGCCACAACACAACACAACAAGCCACGACACGACACGACACGCCACGCCACGACAAGCCACGCCACGCCACGCCACGACAAGCCACGCCACGCCACGACACAACACAACACAACAAGCCACAACACGACACGCCACAACACGACACAACACAACACAACAAGCCACAACACGACACGCCACAACACGACACGACAAGCCACGACACGACACGCCACGCCACGCCACGCCACGACAAGCCACAACACGACACGACACGCCACAACACGACACGCCACAACAAGCCACAACACGACACGCCACGACACGACACGCCACGACACAACACAACACAACAAGCCACAACACGACACGACAAGCCACGACACAACACGCCACAACACGACACAACAAGCCACGACACGACACGACACGCCACGACACAACACGACACGACAAGCCACAACACGACACGACAAGCCACGACACGACACGCCACGACACAACACGACACGCCACGACACAACACGACACGACAAGCCACAACACGACACGACAAGCCACGACACGACACGCCACGACACAACACAACACAACACGACAAGCCACGACACGACACAACATGCCACAACACAACAAGCCACAACACGACACGACACGACACGCCACGACACGCCACAACAAGCCACAACACGCCACGACACGACACGCCACGACACGCCACAACAAGCCACAACACGACACGACACGCCACGCCACGCCACAACAAGCCACAACACGCCACGACACGACACGCCACGACACGACACGCCACGACACGCCACAATAAGCCACAACACGCCACGACACGACACGCCACGACACGCCACAACAAGCCACAACACGCCACGACACAACACGCCACGACACGACACGCCACGACACGCCACAATAAGCCACAACACGCCACGACACGACACGCCACGCCACGACACGCCACAACAAGCCACAACACGCCACGACACGACACGCCACAACAAGCCACAACACGACACGCCACAACACGCCACGACACGCCACAACAAGCCACGATACGCCACGACACGACACGCCACGACACGCCACGCCACGACGAGCCACAACACGACACGACACGCCACGACAAGCCACGCCACGCCACGACACGCCACAACAAGCCACAACACGCCACGACACGACACGACACGACACGCCACGCCACGACAAGCCACGACACGACACGACACGCCACGCCAAGCCACGACACGACACGACACGCCACGCCACGCCAAGCCACGACACGACACGCCACGCCAAGCCACGACACGCCACGACACGACACGCCACGCCACAACAAGCCACGACACGCCACGACACGACATGCCACGCCACGACAAGCCACGACACGACACGCCACAACAAGCCACGACACGCCACGACACGACATGCCACGCCACGACAAGCCACGACACGACACGCCACAACAAGCCACGACACGCCACGACACGACATGCCACGCCACGACAAGCCACGACACGACACGACACGCCACGCCACGCCACGCCACGCCACGACACGCCACGCCATGACACGACACGCCACAACAAGCCACGACACGACACGCCACGCCACGCCACAACAAGCCACGACACGCCACAACAAGCCACGACACGACACGACACGCCACGCCACAACAAGCCACGACACGCCACGACACGCCACAACAAGCCACGACAAGCCACGACACGACACGCCACGCCACGACAAGCCACAACACGACACGACACGCCACAACACGCCACGACACGCCACGACACGCCACGACACGCCACGACACGCCACAACACGCCACGACACGCCACGACACGACACGCCACGCCACAACACGCCACGCCACAACACGCCACGCCACGACACGCCACGCCACGACACGCCACGCCACGACACGCCACAACACGACACGCCACGACACGACACGCCACAACACGCCACAACAAGCCACAACACAACACAACAAGCCACGACACAACACAACAAGCCACGACAAGCCACGACAAGCCACGACACAACACAACACGACACGACACGACAAGCCACAACACAACACAACAAGCCACAACACGACACGCCACAACACGACACGACAAGCCACGCCACAACAAGCCACAACACGACACGACACGCCACGCCACGCCACGTCACGAAAAGCCACAACACGACACGACACGCCACAACACGACACGCCACAACAAGCCACAACACAACAAGCCACAACACGACACGACAAGCCACAACACGACACGACAAGCCACGACACGACACGCCACGACACAACACGACACGACAAGCCACAACACGACACGACAAGCCACGACACGACAAGCCACAACACGACACGCCACGACACGACAAGCCACAACACGACACGACACGACACAACACGACACGACAAGCCACAACACGACACGACACGCCACGACAAGCCACAACAAGCCACAACACGACACGCCACAACACGACACGCCACGACAAGCCACAACACGACACGACACGCCACAACACGACACGCCACAACAAGCCACAACACGACACGCCACGACACGACACGCCACGACACAACACAACACAACAAGCCACAACACGACACGACAAGCCACGACACAACACGACACAACAAGCCACGACACGACACGACACGACAAGCCACAACACGACACGACACGCCACGACAAGCCACAACAAGCCACAACAAGCCACAACACGACACGACACGCCACGACAAGCCACAACACGACACGACACGCCACAACACGACACGCCACAACAAGCCACAACACGACACGCCACAACACGACACGCCACGACACAACACAACACAACAAGCCACAACACGACACGACAAGCCACGACACAACACGCCACAACACGACACAACAAGCCACGACACGACACGACACGACAAGCCACAACACGACACGCCACGACACGACACGACAAGCCACAACACGACACGCCACGACACGCCACGCCACGCCACGACAAGCCACGACACGACAAGCCACAACACGACACGACAAGCCACAACACGACACGCCACGACACAACACAACACAACAAGCCACAACACGACACGCCACGACAAGCCACAACACGACACGCCACGACACAACACGACACGACACAACACAACACAACAAGCCACAACACGACACGACACGACACGACAAGCCACGACACAACACAACACAACAAGCCACAACACGACACGACACGACACGACAAGCCACAACACGACACGCCACGACACAACACAACACAACAAGCCACAACACGACACGCCACAACACGACACGCCACGACACAACACGACACAACAAGCCACAACACGACACGCCACGACACAACACAACACAACAAGCCACAACACGACACGCCACGACACAACACAACACAACAAGCCACAACACGACACGACACGACAAGCCACAACACGACACGCCACGACACAACACGACACGACAAGCCACAACACGACACGCCACGACACAACACAACACAACAAGCCACAACACGACACGACAAGCCACAACACGACACGCCACGACACAACACAACAAGCCACAACACGACACGCCACAACACGACAAGCCACAACACGACACGACAAGCCACAACACGACACGCCACGACACGACACGCCACGACACAACACAACACAACAAGCCACAACACGACACGCCACGACACGACACGCCACAACACGACACGACAAGCCACGACACGACACGACACGCCACAACAAGCCACAACACGACACGACACGCCACGACACGCCACGACAAGCCACAACACGACACGACACGCCACGACACGCCACGACAAGCCACAACAAGCCACAACACGACACAACACAACACAACAAGCCACAACACAACACAACACAACACGCCACAACACAACACAACACGCCACAACACAACACAACAAGCCACAACACAACACAACAAGCCACAACACAACAAGCCACGACACGACACGACACGACACGACACGACACGACACGCCACAACAAGCCACAACACGACACGACACGACACGACACGCCACAACAAGCCACAACACGACACGCCACGACACGCCACGCCACAACAAGCCACGACACGACACGACACGCCACAACAAGCCACAACACGACACGCCACGACACGCCACGACACGCCACAACAAGCCACAACACGACACGCCACGACACGCCACGACACGCCACGACACGCCACGACAAGCCACAACACGACACGACACGACAAGCCACGACAAGCCACAACACGCCACGACACGCCACAACACGACACGACACAACACGCCACGACACGCCACGACACAACAAGCCACAACACGACACGCCACGCCACGACACGCCACGACAAGCCACAACACGACACGCCACGCCACGACACAAGCCACGCCACGCCACGACAAGCCACAACACGACACGACAAGCCACAACACGACACGACACGCCACGCCACGACAAGCCACGCCACGCCACGCCACGCCACGCCACGCCACGTCACGAAAAGCCACAACACGACACGACACGACACGACACAACACAACAAGCCACGACACGACACGACACGCCACGCCACGTCACGAAAAGCCACAACACGACACGACACGACACGACACAACACGACAAGCCACAACACGACACGACAAGCCACGACACAACAAGCCACGACACAACACGACAAGCCACAACAAGCCACAACACGACACGACAAGCCACGACACAACACGACAAGCCACAACACGACACAACAAGCCACGACACAACACGCCACAACACGACACGCCACGACACAACACAACACAACAAGCCACAACACGACACGACAAGCCACGACACAACACGCCACAACACGACACGCCACGACACAACACAACACAACAAGCCACAACACGACACGACAAGCCACGACACGCCACAACAAGACACAACACGACACGACACGACAAGCCACAACACGACACGACACGCCACAACACGAAACGCCACAACACAACACAACACAACAAGCCACAACACGACACGCCACGACACGACACGCCACGACACAACACAACACAACACAACAAGCCACAACACGACACGACAAGCCACGACACAACACGCCACAACACGACACAACAAGCCACGACACGACACGCCACAACAAGCCACAACACGACACGACAAGCCACAACACGACACGACAAGCCACAACACGACACAACAAGCCACAACACGACACGACAAGCCACAACACGACACGACAAGCCACGACACAACACGACAAGCCACAACACGACACAACAAGCCACGACACGACACGCCACAACAAGCCACAACACGACACGACAAGCCACGACACAACACGCCACAACACGACACGCCACGACACAACACAACACAACAAGCCACAACACGACACGACAAGCCACGACACGACACGACAAGCCACAACAAGACACAACACGCCACGCCACGACAAGCCACAACACGACACGACACGCCACAACACGACACAACAAGCCACGACACGACACGACAAGCCACAACAAGACACAACACAACAAGCCACAACACGACACAACAAGCCACGACACGACACGACAAGCCACAACAAGACACAACACAACAAGCCACAACACGACACGACAAGCCACGACACGACACGCCACAACACGACACGCCACAACACAACACAACACAACAAGCCACAACACGACACGCCACGACACGACACGCCACGACACAACACAACACAACACAACAAGCCACAACACGACACGACAAGCCACGACACAACACGCCACAACACGACACAACAAGCCACGACACGACACGACAAGCCACAACACGACACGACAAGCCACAACACGACACGACAAGCCACAACACGACACAACAAGCCACGACACGCCACAACAAGACACAACACGACACGACACGACACGCCACGCCACGCCACGACAAGCCACAACACGACACGACACGCCACAACACGACACGCCACAACACAACACAACACAACAAGCCACAACACAACACGACACGCCACGCCACGACACGCCACGACAAGCCACAACACGACACAACACGCCACGACACAACACAACACAACAAGCCACAACACGACACGCCACGCCACGACACAAGCCACGCCACGCCACGACAAGCCACAACACGACACGACAAGCCACAACACGACACGACACGCCACGCCACGACAAGCCACGCCACGCCACGCCACGACAAGCCACGCCACGCCACGACACAACACAACACGACACGACAAGCCACGCCACGCCACGACAAGCCACGCCACGCCACGCCACGACAAGCCATGCCACGCCACAACAAGCCACAACACGACACGACACGACACGCCACGCCACGTCACGAAAAGCCACAACACGACACGACACAACAAGCCACAACACGACACGACACGACACGCCACGCCACGTCACGAAAAGCCACAACACGACACAACACAACAAGCCACAACACGACACGACAAGCCACGACACAACAAGCCACGACACGACACGCCACAACAAGCCACAACACGACACGACAAGCCACGACACAACACGACAAGCCACAACACGACACAACAAGCCACGACACGCCACAACAAGCCACAACACGACACGACAAGCCACGACACAACACGCCACAACACGACACGACAAGCCACGACACAACACGACAAGCCACAACACGACACAACAAGCCACGACACGCCACAACAAGCCACAACACGACACGACAAGCCACGACACAACACGCCACAACACGACACGACACGCCACAACAAGCCACAACACGACACGACAAGCCACGACACAACACGCCACAACACGACACGCCACGACACAACACAACACAACAAGCCACAACACGACACGACAAGCCACGACACGACACGCCACAACAAGCCACAACACAACACGACAAGCCACAACACGACACGCCACGACACAACACGACACGACAAGCCACAACACGACACGACAAGCCACAACACGACACAACAAGCCACGACACGCCACAACAAGCCACAACACGACACGACACGACACGCCACGCCACGACAAGCCACAACACGACACGACACGCCACAACACGACACGCCACAACACAACACAACACAACAAGCCACAACACGACACGCCACGACACGACACAACACAACACAACACAACAAGCCACGACACGACACGACAAGCCACGACACGACACGACACAACACAACACAACACAACAAGCCACAACACGACACGACACGACACGACACAACACAACAAGCCACAACACGACACGACAAGCCACGACACAACACAACACAACACAACAAGCCACAACACGACACGACACGCCACGACACAACACAACACAACACAACAAGCCACAACACGACACGACAAGCCACGACACAACACGCCACAACACGACACAACAAGCCACGACACGACACGACACGACAAGCCACAACACGACACGCCACGACACGACACGACACGACAAGCCACAACACGACACGCCACGACACGCCACGACACAACACAACACAACAAGCCACAACACGACACGCCACAACACGACACGACAAGCCACGACACGACACGACAAGCCACAACAAGCCACAACACGACACGACACGCCACGACACGCCACGACACGCCACAACAAGCCACAACACGACACGCCACGACACGACACAACACAACAAGCCACAACACGACACGACAAGCCACGACACAACAAGCCACGACACAACACAACAAGCCACGACACGACACAACACAACAAGCCACAACACGACACGACAAGCCACGACACAACAAGCCACGACACGCCACAACAAGCCACAACACGACACGACAAGCCACAACACAACACAACACAACACGACACAACAAGCCACGACACGACACGACAAGCCACAACACAACACGCCACAACACGACACAACAAGCCACGACACGACACGACAAGCCACAACACGACACGCCACGACACGACACGACACGACAAGCCACAACACGACACGCCACGACACGCCACGACACAACACAACACAACAAGCCACAACACGACACGACAAGCCACGACACAACACGCCACAACACGACACAACAAGCCACAACACGCCACGACACGACACGACACGACAAGCCACAACACGACACGCCACGACACGACACGACACGACAAGCCACAACACGACACGCCACGACACGCCACGACACAACACAACACAACAAGCCACAACACGACACGCCACAACACGACACGACAAGCCACGACACGACACGACAAGCCACAACAAGCCACAACACGACACGCCACGACACGACACGACAAGCCACAACAAGCCACAACAAGCCACAACACGACACGACACGCCACGACACGCCACGACACGCCACAACAAGCCACAACACGACACGACACGCCACGACACGACACAACACAACAAGCCACAACACGACACGACAAGCCACGACACAACAAGCCACGACACAACACAACAAGCCACGACACGACACGCCACAACAAGCCACAACACGACACGACAAGCCACGACACAACACGACAAGCCACAACACGACACAACAAGCCACGACACGACACGCCACAACAAGCCACAACACGACACGACAAGCCACGACACGACACGCCACAACAAGTCACAACACGACACGACACGCCACGCCACAACACGACAAGCCACGACACAACACGACAAGCCACAACACGACACAACAAGCCACGACACGACACGCCACAACAAGCCACAACACGACACGACAAGCCACGACACAACACGCCACAACACGACACGCCACGACACAACACAACACAACAAGCCACAACACGACACGACAAGCCACGACACAACACGCCACAACACGACACAACAAGCCACGACACGACACGACAAGCCACAACACGCCACAACAAGCCACAACACGACACGACAAGCCACAACACGACACGCCACGACACAACACGACACGACAAGCCACAACACGACACGCCACGACACAACACGACACGACAAGCCACAACACGACACGACAAGCCACAACACGACACGACAAGCCACGACACGCCACAACAAGCCACAACACGACACGACACGACACGCCACGCCACAACACGACACGACAAGCCACAACACGACACGCCACGACACAACACAACACAACAAGCCACAACACGACACGACAAGCCACAACACGACACAACAAGCCACAACACGACACGACAAGCCACAACACGACACGACAAGCCACAACACGACACAACAAGCCACAACACGACACGACAAGCCACAACACGACACGACAAGCCACAACACAACACAACAAGCCACGACACGCCACGACAAGCCACAACACGACACAACACGACACGCCACGACACAACACGACACGACAAGCCACAACACGACACGCCACGACACAACACAACACAACAAGCCACAACACGACACGACAAGCCACAACACGACACAACAAGCCACAACACGACACGACAAGCCACAACACGACACGACAAGCCACAACACGACACAACAAGCCACAACACGACACGACAAGCCACAACACGACACGACAAGCCACAACACGACACGACAAGCCACAACACGACACAACAAGCCACGACACGCCACGACAAGCCACAACACGACACGACACGACACGCCACGCCACAACACGACACGACAAGCCACAACACGACACAACAAGCCACGACACGCCACAACAAGCCACAACACGACACGACACGACACGCCACGCCACAACACGACACAACACAACAAGCCACAACACGACACGACAAGCCACAACACGACACGACAAGCCACAACACAACACAACACAACAAGCCACAACACGACACGACAAGCCACAACACAACACAACAAGCCACAACACGACACGACAAGCCACAACACGACACGACAAGCCACAACACGACACAACAAGCCACGACACGCCACAACAAGCCACAACACGACACGACACGACACGCCACGCCACGACACGACACGCCACGCCACGCCACAACACGACACGCCACAACACAACACAACACAACAAGCCACAACACGACACGACAAGCCACAACACGCCACAACAAGCCACAACACGACACGACACGACACGCCACGCCACAACACGACACGCCACAACACAACACGACACAACAAGCCACAACACGACACAACAAGCCACAACACGCCACAACAAGCCACAACACGCCACAACAAGCCACAACACGACACGACACGACACGCCACGCCACAACACGCCACGCCACAACACGACACGACACAACAAGCCACAACACGACACAACAAGCCACAACACGACACGACACGACACGCCACGCCACAACACGACACGCCACAACACAACACGACACGACAAGCCACAACACGACACAACAAGCCACAACACGACACGACAAGCCACAACACGACACGACAAGCCACAACACGACACAACAAGCCACGACACGCCACAACAAGCCACAACACGACACGACACGACACGCCACGCCACAACACGACACGCCACAACACAACACAACACAACAAGCCACAACACGACACGACAAGCCACAACACGACACAACAAGCCACAACACGACACGACAAGCCACAACACGACACGACAAGCCACAACACGACACGACACGCCACAACACGACACGCCACAACACAACACAACACAACAAGCCACAACACGACACGACAAGCCACGACACAACACGCCACAACACGACACAACAAGCCACGACACGACACGACACAACACAACACAACAAGCCACAACACGACACGACAAGCCACGACACGACAAGCCACAACACGACACGCCACGACACGCCACGACACAACACAACACAACAAGCCACAACACGACACGCCACAACACGACACGACAAGCCACGACACGACACGACAAGCCACAACAAGCCACAACACGACACGACACGCCACGACACGCCACGACACGCCACAACAAGCCACAACACGACACGACACGCCACGACAAGCCACAACACGACACGACACGCCACGACAAGCCACGACAAGCCACAACACGACACGCCACGACAAGCCACAACACGACACAACACGCCACGACACGACAAGCCACGACACGACACGCCACGACACGCCACAACACGACACAACAAGCCACGACACGACAAGCCACGACACGACACGCCACGACACGCCACAACACAACACAACAAGCCACGACACGCCACGACACGCCACGACACAACACAACACAACAAGCCACGACAAGCCACGACACGCCACGACACGACACGACACGACACGCCACGACACGCCACGACACGCCACGACACGCCACAACAAGCCACGACACGACACGACACGCCACGACACGCCACGACACGCCACGACACGCCACAACACAACACAACAAGCCACGACACGCCACGACACGCCACGACACAACACAACACAACAAGCCACGACACGCCACGACACGCCACAACACGACACGACACGACACGCCACGACACGCCACAACACGACACGACACGACACGCCACGACACGCCACAACACGACACGACACGACACGCCACGACACGCCACGACACGCCACAACACGACACGACACGACACGCCACGACACGCCACAACACGACACGACACGACACGCCACGACAAGCCACGACACGCCACGACACGACACGACACGACACGCCACGACACGCCACAACACGACACGACACGACACGCCACGACACGCCACGACACGCCACGACACGCCACAACAAGCCACGACACGACACGACACGACACGCCACGACACGCCACAACACGCCACGACACAACACGCCACGCCACAACACGACACAACACAACACAACAAGCCACAACACAACACAACAAGCCACAACACAACACAACAAGCCACAACACAACACAACAAGCCACAACACAACAAGCCACAACACAACACGCCACAACACAACACAACAAGCCACAACACGCCACGCCACAACACGACACAACACAACACAACAAGCCACAACACAACACAACACAACACGCCACAACACAACACAACAAGCCACAACACGACACGACAAGCCACGACACGACACGACACGCCACGACACGACACGACACGACACGACACGCCACGACACGCCACGACAAGCCACAACACGACACGACACGCCACGACACGCCACGACAAGCCACGAAAAGCCACAACACGACACGACACGCCACAACAAGCCACAACACGACACGCCACGACAAGCTACAACACGACACGCCACGAGAAGCCACAACACGACACAACACGCCACGACACGACACGACAAGCCACGACACGACACGCCACGACAAGCCACAACACAACACAACAAGCCACAACACGACACGACAAGCCACGACACGACACGCCACGACACAACAAGCCACAACACAAGCCACAACACGACACGCCACGACACGCCACGACACAACAAGCCACAACACGACACGACACGCCACGACACAACAAGCCACAACACGACACAACACGCCACGACACGACACGACAAGCCACAACACGACACGCCACGACAAGCCACAACACAACACAACAAGCCACAACACGACACGACAAGCCACGACACGACACGCCACGACACAACAAGCCACAACACGACAAGCCACAACACGACACGCCACGCCACGCCACGACACAACAAGCCACAACACGACACGACACGCCACGACACAACAAGCCACAACACGACAAGCCACAACACGACACGCCACGACACGCCACGACACAACAAGCCACAACACGACACGCCACGACACGACACGCCACAACAAGCCACAACACGACAAGCCACAACACGACACGCCACGACACGACACGCCACAACAAGCCACAACACGACACGACACGCCACGACACAACAAGCCACAACACGACACGCCACAACACGACACGCCACGACACGCCACGACACAACAAGCCACAACACGACACGCCACAACACGACACGCCACGACACGACACGACAAGCCACAACACGACACGCCACGACACACCACAACAAGCCACGACACGACACGACACGCCACGACACGACACGCCACAACACGCCACGACAAGCCACAACACGCCACCACACGCCACGACACAACACGCCACGACACGACACGCCACGACACAACACAACACAACAAGCCACAAAACGACACGCCACGACACAACACAACACAACAAGCCACAACACGACAAGCCACGACACGACACGACACGCCACAACAAGCCACAACACGACACGACACGACACGACACGCCACGCCACGACACGCCACAACAAGCCACAACACAACACAACAAGCCACGACACGACACGACACGCCACGCCACGACACGCCACGACACGCCACTACAAGCCACAACACAACACAACATGCCACAACACGACACAACACAACACAACAAGCCACAACACAACACAACAAGCCACAACACAACACAACAAGCCACAACACAACACAACACAACACAACAAGCCACAACACAACACAACATGCCACAACACAACAAGCCACAACACAACACGACAAGCCACAACACAACACAACACAACACGCCACAACACAACACAACAAGCCACAACACAACACAACAAGCCACGACACAACACAAAAAGCCACGACACGCCACAACAAGCCACAACACGACACGACACGCCACGACACGCCACAACAAGCCACGACACGACACGCCACGACACGCCACAACAAGCCACAACACGCCACGACACGACACGCCACGACACGCCACAACAAGCCACAACACGCCACGACACGCCACAACAAGCCACAACACGACACGACACGCCACGACACGCCACAACAAGCCACAACATGCCACGACACGACACGCCACGACACGCCACAACAAGCCACAACACGACACGCCACAACACAACAAGCCACAACACGACACGCCACGAGACGCCACAACACTCCACGACACGACACGCCACGCCACGAGACGCCACAACACTCCACGACACGACACGCCACGCCACAACACGCCACGACACAACACGCCACAACACAACACAACACAACACAACACAACAAGCCACAACACAACACAACACGCCACAACACGCCACGACACGCCACAACAAGCCACAACACGACACGCCACGAGACGCCACAACACGCCACGACACGCCACGACACGACACGCCACGCCACAACACACCACGACACGCCACGACACACCACGACACGACACGCCACAACACGCCACAACAAGCCACGACACGACACGCCACGACACGCCACAACAAGCCACAACACGCCACGACACGACACGCCACGACACGCCACAACAAGCCACAACACGCCACGACACGCCACAACAAGCCACAACACGACACGACACGCCACGACACGCCACAACAAGCCACAACACGCCACGACACGACACGCCACGACACGCCACAACAAGCCACAACACGACACGCCACAACACAACAAGCCACAACACGACACGCCACGACACGCCACAACACTCCACGACACGACACGCCACGCCACAACACGCCACGACACAACACGCCACGCCACAACACAACACAACACAACACAACACAACAAGCCACAACACAACACAACACGCCACAACACGCCACAACAAGCCACAACACGACACGCCACGAGACGCCACAACACGCCACGACACGCCACGACACGACACGCCACGCCACAACACACCACGACACGCCACGCCACAACACGACACAACACAACACAACAAGCCACAACACAACACAACACAACACAACAAGCCACAACAAGCCACAACACAACACAACATGCCACAACACAACACAACATGCCACAACACAACACAACATGCCACAACACAACACAACATGCCACAACACAACAAGCCACAACACAACAAGCCACAACACAACACAACATGCCACAACACAACACAACATGCCACAACACAACACAACATGCCACAACACAACAAGCCACAACACAACACGACAAGCCACAACACAACACAACACAACACGCCACAACACAACACAACAAGCCACAACACAACACAACAAGCCACGACACAACACAACAAGCCTCGACACGACACGACAAGCCACGACACGACACGACACGCCACAACAAGCCACAACACGACACGACACGACACGCCACAACAAGCCACGACACGACACGACAAGCCACAACACGACACGACACGACACGACACGCCACGACACGACACGACACGACACGACACGCCACAACACAACAAGCCACAACACAACACAAGCCACGACACGCCACAACAAGCCACGACACGCCACGACACGACACGACACGACACGCCACAACAAGCCACAACACGACACGCCACGACACAACACGCCACAACACGACACGACAAGCCACGACACGACACGCCACGACACAACACAACACAACAAGCCACAACACGCCACAACACGACACGACAAGCCACAACACGACACGACACGACACGCCACAACACGACACGACACGACACAACACGACACGACACGCCACGCCACAACAAGCCACAAAACGACACGCCACAACACGACACGACAAGCCACAACACGACACGCCACAACACGACACGACACGCCACGCCACAACAAGCCACAACACGACACGCCACAACACGACACGACAAGCCACAACACAACACAACAAGCCACAACACGACACGCCACAACACGACACGACAAGCCACAACACAACACGACAAGCCACGACACAACACGACACAACACGCCACGACACAACACAACACAACAAGCCACAACACGACACGACAAGCCACGACACGACACGCCACAACAAGCCACAACACGACACGACACGACACGCCACAACAAGCCACGACACGACACGCCACAACAAGCCACAACACGACACGCCACAACACGACACGCCACGACACGCCACGACACGACACGACACGCCACGACACGACACGACACGACAAGCCACGACACGACACGCCACAACAAGCCACGACACGACACGACACGACACGCCACGACACGCCACAACAAGCCACGACACGACACGACACGCCACAACACGACACGACACGCCACAACACGCCACGACACAACACAACACAACACAACAAGCCACAACACGACACGACAAGCCACAACACAACACAACAAGCCACAACACGACACGCCACAACACGACACGACAAGCCACAACACAACACAACAAGCCACGACACAACACAACAAGCCACGACACGACACGACACGCCACGACACGCCACAACAAGCCACAACACGACACGCCACGACACAACACGCCACAACACGACACGACAAGCCACGACACGACACGACAAGCCACGACACGACACGCCACGACACGACACGACAAGCCACAACACGACACAACACGCCACGACACGACACGACAAGCCACAACACGACACGACAAGCCACGACACGACACGCCACAACAAGCCACAACACGACACGACACGACACGCCACGACACGCCACAACAAGCCACGACACGACACGCCACAACAAGCCACAACACGACACGCCACAACACGACACGCCACGACACGCCACGACACGCCACGACAAGCCACGACACGACACGCCACAACAAGCCACAACACGACACGACACGACACGCCACGACACGCCACAACAAGCCACAACACGACACGACACGCCACGACACGCCACGACACGCCACAACACGCCACGACAAGCCACAACACGCCACCACACGCCACGACAAGCCACAACACGACACAACACGCCACGACACAACACAACACAACACAACACAACAAGCCACAACACGACACGACAAGCCACGACACGACACGCCACAACACAACACAACAAGCCACAACACGACACGCCACGACACGACACGACAAGCCACGACACGACACGACACGCCACAACAAGCCACAACACGACACGACACGCCACGCCACAACAAGCCACGACACGACACGACACGACACGCCACGACACGCCACGACACGCCACAACAAGCCACAACACGACACGACACGCCACGACACGCCACAACAAGCCACAACACGCCACGCCACGACACGCCACGACACGCCACAACAAGCCACAACACGACACGACACGACACGCCACGACACAACACGCCACGCCACAACACAACACAACACAACACAACACAACAAGCCACAACACAACACAACACGCCACAACACGCCACAACAAGCCACAACACGACACGCCACGAGACGCCACAACACGCCACGACACGCCACGACACGACACGCCACGCCACAACACACCACGACACGCCACGCCACAACACGACACAACACAACACAACAAGCCACAACACAACACAACACAACACAACAAGCCACAACAAGCCACAACACAACACAACATGCCACAACACAACACAACATGCCACAACACAACACAACATGCCACAACACAACACAACATGCCACAACACAACAAGCCACAACACAACAAGCCACAACACAACACAACATGCCACAACACAACACAACATGCCACAACACAACACAACATGCCACAACACAACAAGCCACAACACAACACGACAAGCCACAACACAACACAACACAACACGCCACAACACAACACAACAAGCCACAACACAACACAACAAGCCACGACACAACACAACAAGCCTCGACACGACACGACAAGCCACGACACGACACGACACGCCACAACAAGCCACAACACGACACGACACGACACGCCACAACAAGCCACGACACGACACGACAAGCCACAACACGACACGACACGACACGACACGCCACGACACGACACGACACGACACGACACGCCACAACACAACAAGCCACAACACAACACAAGCCACGACACGCCACAACAAGCCACGACACGCCACGACACGACACGACACGACACGACACGCCACAACAAGCCACAACACGACACGCCACGACACAACACGCCACAACACGACACGACAAGCCACGACACGACACGCCACGACACAACACAACACAACAAGCCACAACACGCCACAACACGACACGACAAGCCACAACACGACACGACACGCCACAACACGACACGACACGACAC
This sequence comes from Telmatherina bonti, assembly GCF_933228915.1. Classification (NCBI taxonomy): domain Eukaryota; kingdom Metazoa; phylum Chordata; class Actinopteri; order Atheriniformes; family Telmatherinidae; genus Telmatherina; species Telmatherina bonti. The sequence goes on along the minus strand of NC_136632.1, from coordinate 1,980,268 downwards.
AACACGACACGACACGCCACGCCACAACAAGCCACAAAACGACACGCCACAACACGACACGACAAGCCACAACACGACACGCCACAACACGACACGACACGCCACGCCACAACAAGCCACAACACGACACGCCACAACACGACACGACAAGCCACAACACAACACAACAAGCCACAACACGACACGCCACAACACGACACGACAAGCCACAACACAACACGACAAGCCACGACACAACACGACACAACACGCCACGACACAACACAACACAACAAGCCACAACACGACACGACAAGCCACGACACGACACGCCACAACAAGCCACAACACGACACGACACGACACGCCACAACAAGCCACGACACGACACGCCACAACAAGCCACAACACGACACGCCACAACACGACACGCCACGACACGCCACGACACGACACGACACGCCACGACACGACACGACACGACAAGCCACGACACGACACGCCACAACAAGCCACGACACGACACGACACGACACGCCACGACACGCCACAACAAGCCACGACACGACACGACACGCCACAACACGACACGACACGCCACAACACGCCACGACACAACACAACACAACACAACAAGCCACAACACGACACGACAAGCCACAACACAACACAACAAGCCACAACACGACACGCCACAACACGACACGACAAGCCACAACACAACACAACAAGCCACGACACAACACAACAAGCCACGACACGACACGACACGCCACGACACGCCACAACAAGCCACAACACGACACGCCACGACACAACACGCCACAACACGACACGACAAGCCACGACACGACACGACAAGCCACGACACGACACGCCACGACACGACACGACAAGCCACAACACGACACAACACGCCACGACACGACACGACAAGCCACAACACGACACGACAAGCCACGACACGACACGCCACAACAAGCCACAACACGACACGACACGACACGCCACGACACGCCACAACAAGCCACGACACGACACGCCACAACAAGCCACAACACGACACGCCACAACACGACACGCCACGACACGCCACGACACGCCACGACAAGCCACGACACGACACGCCACAACAAGCCACAACACGACACGACACGACACGCCACGACACGCCACAACAAGCCACAACACGACACGACACGCCACGACACGCCACGACACGCCACAACACGCCACGACAAGCCACAACACGCCACCACACGCCACGACAAGCCACAACACGACACAACACGCCACGACACAACACAACACAACACAACACAACAAGCCACAACACGACACGACAAGCCACGACACGACACGCCACAACACAACACAACAAGCCACAACACGACACGCCACGACACGACACGACAAGCCACGACACGACACGACACGCCACAACAAGCCACAACACGACACGACACGCCACGCCACAACAAGCCACGACACGACACGACACGACACGCCACGACACGCCACGACACGCCACAACAAGCCACAACACGACACGACACGCCACGACACGCCACAACAAGCCACAACACGCCACGCCACGACACGCCACGACACGCCACAACAAGCCACAACACGACACGACACGACACGCCACGACACGCCACGACACGACACGCCACGACACGCCACGACACGACACGCCACAACAAGCCACAACACGACACGACACGACACGCCACAACAAGCCACAACACGACACGACACGCCACGACGCGCCACAACAAGCCACAACACGACACGACACGACACGCCACGAGACGCCACAACACGCCACGACACGACACGCCACGCCACAACACAACACGCCACAACAAGCCACAACACGACACGCCACGAGACGCCACAACACGCCACAACACGCCACGACACGCCACGCCACAACACAACACAACACAACACAACAAGCCACAACACAACACAACAAGCCACAACACAACACAACACAACAAGCCACAACACAACACAACACAACAAGCCACAACACAACAAGCCACAACACAACACAACAAGCCACAACACAACACAACAAGCCACAACACAACACAACATGCCACAACACAACACAACATGCCACAACACAACACAACATGCCACAACACAACAAGCCACAACACAACACAACAAGCCACAACACAACACAACATGCCACAACACAACACGACAAGCCACAACACAACACAACAAGCCACAACACAACACAACAAGCCACAACACAACACGACAAGCCACAACACAACACGACAAGCCACAACACAACACAACACAACACGCCACAACACAACACAACACAACACAACAAGCCACAACACGACACGACAAGCCACGACACGACACGACACGACACGACAAGCCACAACACGACACGACACGCCACAACACGACACGCCACGACACAACACGCCACGCCACGACACGACACGCCACAACAAGCCACAACACGACACGACACGCCACAACACGACACGCCACGACACAACACGCCACAACACGACACGACAAGCCACGACACGACGCGCCACGACAAGCCACGACACGACACGACACGCCACAACAAGCCACAACACGACACGCCACGACAAGCCACAACACGACACGACACGCCACAACACGCCACGACAAGCCACGAAAAGCCACAACACGACACGACACGCCACAAGAAGCCACAACACGACACGCCACGACAAGCCACAACACGACACGCCACGACAAGCCACAACACGACACAACACGCCACGACACAACACAACACAACAAGCCACAACACGACACGACACGCCACAACACGACAAGCCACAACACGACAAGCCACAACACGACACGCCACGACACGCCACGACACGACACGCCACAACAAGCCACAACACGACACGACACGCCACGACACAACAAGCCACAACACGACACGCCACAACACGACACGCCACGACACGCCACGACACGACACGACAAGCCACAACAAGCCACAACACGACACGACACGACACGCCACAACAAGCCACAACACGACACGACACGCCACGACACGCCACAACACGCCACGACAAGCCACAACACGCCACCACACGCCACGACAAGCCACAACACGACACAACACTCCACGACACGACACGCCACGACACAACACAACACAACAAGCCACAAAACGACACGCCACGACACAACACAACACAACAAGCCACAACACGACAAGCCACGACACGACACGCCACAACAAGCCACAACACGACACGACACGACACGCCACGACACGCCACAACAAGCCACAACACGCCACGACACGCCACTACAAGCCACAACACAACACAACAAGCCACGACACGACACGACACAACACAACACAACACGACACAACACAACACAACACGACACAACACGCCACGACACAACACAACACAACACAACACAACAAGCCACAACACAACACGACAAGCCACAACACAACACAACACAACACGCCACAACACAACACAACACAACACAACAAGCCACAACACGACACGACACGACACGACAAGCCACAACACGACACGACACGCCACAACACGACACGCCACGACACAACACGCCACGCCACGACACGACACGCCACAACAAGCCACAACACGACACGACACACCACAACACGACACGCCACGACACAACACGCCACAACACGACACGACAAGCCACGACACGACGCGCCACGACGCGCCACGACACGACACGACACGCCACAACAAGCCACAACACGACACGCCACGACACGCCACGACACGACACGACACGACACGACACGACACGCCACGACACGCCACGACAAGCCACAACACGACACGACACGCCACGACACGCCACGACAAGCCACGAAAAGCCACAACACGACACGACACGCCACAACAAGCCACAACACGACACGCCACGACAAGCTACAACACGACACGCCACGACAAGCCACAACACGACACAACACGCCACGACACGACACGACAAGCCACGACACGACACGCCACGACAAGCCACAACACAACACAACAAGCCACAACACGACACGACAAGCCACGACACGACACGCCACGACACAACAAGCCACAACACAAGCCACAACACGACACGCCACGACACGCCACGACACAACAAGCCACAACACGACACGACACGCCACGACACAACAAGCCACAACACGACACAACACGCCACGACACGACACGACAAGCCACAACACGACACGCCACGACAAGCCACAACACAACACAACAAGCCACAACACGACACGACAAGCCACGACACGACACGCCACGACACAACAAGCCACAACACGACAAGCCACAACACGACACGCCACGACACGCCACGACACAACAAGCCACAACACGACACGACACGCCACGACACAACAAGCCACAACACGACAAGCCACAACACGACACGCCACGACACGCCACGACACAACAAGCCACAACACGACACGCCACGACACGACACGCCACAACAAGCCACAACACGACAAGCCACAACACGACACGCCACGACACGACACGCCACAACAAGCCACAACACGACACGACACGCCACGACACAACAAGCCACAACACGACACGCCACAACACGACACGCCACGACACGCCACGACACAACAAGCCACAACACGACACGCCACAACACGACACGCCACGACACGACACGACAAGCCACAACACGACACGCCACGACACACCACAACAAGCCACGACACGACACGACACGCCACGACACGACACGCCACAACACGCCACGACAAGCCACAACACGCCACCACACGCCACGACACAACACGCCACGACACGACACGCCACGACACAACACAACACAACAAGCCACAAAACGACACGCCACGACACAACACAACACAACAAGCCACAACACGACAAGCCACGACACGACACGACAAGCCACGACACGACACGCCACGACACGACACGACAAGCCACAACACGACACAACACGCCACGACACGACACGACAAGCCACAACACGACACGACAAGCCACGACACGACACGCCACAACAAGCCACAACACGACACGACACGACACGCCACGACACGCCACAACAAGCCACGACACGACACGCCACAACAAGCCACAACACGACACGCCACAACACGACACGCCACGACACGCCACGACACGCCACGACAAGCCACGACACGACACGCCACAACAAGCCACAACACGACACGACACGACACGCCACGACACGCCACAACAAGCCACAACACGACACGACACGCCACGACACGCCACAACACGCCACGACAAGCCACAACACGCCACCACACGCCACGACAAGCCACAACACGACACAACACGCCACGACACAACACAACACAACACAACACAACAAGCCACAACACGACACGACAAGCCACAACACAACACAACAAGCCACAACACGACACGCCACGACACGACACGACAAGCCACGACACGACACGACACGCCACAACAAGCCACAACACGACACGACACGCCACGCCACAACAAGCCACGACACGACACGACACGACACGCCACGACACGCCACGACACGCCACAACAAGCCACAACACGACACGACACGACACGCCACGACACGCCACGACACGACACGCCACGACACGCCACGACACGACACGACACGCCACGCCACAACAAGCCACGACACGACACGCCACGACACGCCACGACACGCCACAACAAGCCACAACACGACACGACACGCCACGCCACAACAAGCCACGACACGACACGCCACGACACGCCACGACACGCCACAACAAGCCACAACACGCCACGCCACGACACGCCACGACACGCCACAACAAGCCACAACACGACACGACACGACACGACACGCCACGACACGACACGCCACGACACGCCACGACACGACACGCCACAACAAGCCACAACACGACACGACACGACACGCCACAACAAGCCACAACACGACACGACACGCCACGACGCGCCACAACAAGCCACAACACGACACGACACGACACGCCACGAGACGCCACAACACGCCACGACACGACACGCCACGCCACAACACAACACGCCACAACAAGCCACAACACGACACGCCACGAGACGCCACAACACGCCACAACACGCCACGACACGCCACGCCACAACACAACACAACACAACACAACAAGCCACAACACAACACAACAAGCCACAACACAACACAACACAACAAGCCACAACACAACACAACACAACAAGCCACAACACAACAAGCCACAACACAACACAACAAGCCACAACACAACAAGCCACAACACAACACAACAAGCCACAACACAACACAACAAGCCACAACACAACACAACATGCCACAACACAACACAACATGCCACAACACAACACAACATGCCACAACACAACAAGCCACAACACAACACAACAAGCCACAACACAACACAACATGCCACAACACAACACGACAAGCCACAACACAACACAACAAGCCACAACACAACACAACAAGCCACAACACAACACGACAAGCCACAACACAACACGACAAGCCACAACACAACACAACACAACACGCCACAACACAACACAACACAACACAACAAGCCACAACACGACACGACAAGCCACGACACGACACGACACGACACGACAAGCCACAACACGACACGACACGCCACAACACGACACGCCACGACACAACACGCCACGCCACGACACGACACGCCACAACAAGCCACAACACGACACGACACGCCACAACACGACACGCCACGACACAACACGCCACAACACGACACGACAAGCCACGACACGACGCGCCACGACAAGCCACGACACGACACGACACGCCACAACAAGCCACAACACGACACGCCACGACAAGCCACAACACGACACGACACGCCACGACACGCCACGACAAGCCACGAAAAGCCACAACACGACACGACACGCCACAACAAGCCACAACACGACACGCCACGACAAGCCACAACACGACACGCCACGACAAGCCACAACACGACACAACACGCCACGACACAACACAACACAACAAGCCACAACACGACACGACAAGCCACGACACGACACGCCACAACACGACAAGCCACAACACGACAAGCCACAACACGACACGCCACAACAAGCCACAACACGACACGACACGCCACGACACAACAAGCCACAACACGACACGCCACAACACGACACGCCACGACACGCCACGACACGACACGACAAGCCACAACAAGCCACAACACGACACGACACGACACGCCACAACAAGCCACAACACGACACGACACGCCACGACACGCCACAACACGCCACGACAAGCCACAACACGCCACCACACGCCACGACAAGCCACAACACGACACAACACTCCACGACACGACACGCCACGACACAACACAACACAACAAGCCACAAAACGACACGCCACGACACAACACAACACAACAAGCCACAACACGACAAGCCACGACACGACACGCCACAACAAGCCACAACACGACACGACACGACACGCCACGACACGCCACAACAAGCCACAACACGCCACGACACGCCACAACAAGCCACAACACAACACAACAAGCCACGACACGACACGACACAACACAACACAACACGACACAACACGCCACGACACAACACAACACAACACAACACAACAAGCCACAACACAACACGACAAGCCACAACACAACACAACACAACACGCCACAACACAACACAACACAACACAACAAGCCACAACACGACACGACACGACACGACACGACAAGCCACAACACGACACGACACGCCACAACACGACACGCCACGACACAACACGCCACGCCACGACACGACACGCCACAACAAGCCACAACACGACACGACACACCACAACACGACACGCCACGACACAACACGCCACAACACGACACGACAAGCCACGACACGACGCGCCACGACGCGCCACGACACGACACGACACGCCACAACAAGCCACAACACGACACGCCACGACACGCCACGACACGACACGACACGACACGACACGCCACGACACGCCACGACAAGCCACAACACGACACGACACGCCACGACACGCCACGACAAGCCACGAAAAGCCACAACACGACACGACACGCCACAACAAGCCACAACACGACACGCCACGACAAGCTACAACACGACACGCCACGACAAGCCACAACACGACACAACACGCCACGACACGACACGACAAGCCACGACACGACACGACAAGCCACAACACGACACGACAAGCCACGACACGACACGCCACGACACAACAAGCCACAACACAAGCCACAACACGACAAGCCACGACAAGCCACAACACAACACAACAAGCCACAACACGACACGACAAGCCACGACACGACACGCCACGACACAACAAGCCACAACACAAGCCACAACACGACACGCCACGACACGCCACGACACAACAAGCCACAACACGACACGACACGCCACGACACAACAAGCCACAACACGACACAACACGCCACGACACGACACGACAAGCCACAACACGACACGCCACGACAAGCCACAACACAACACAACAAGCCACAACACGACACGACAAGCCACGACACGACACGCCACGACACAACAAGCCACAACACGACAAGCCACAACACGACACGCCACGACACGCCACGACACAACAAGCCACAACACGACAAGCCACAACACGACACGCCACGACACGCCACGACACGCCACGACACAACAAGCCACAACACGACACGCCACGACACGACACGCCACAACAAGCCACAACACGACAAGCCACAACACGACACGCCACGACACGACACGCCACAACAAGCCACAACACGACACGACACGCCACGACACAACAAGCCACAACACGACACGCCACAACACGACACGCCACGACACGCCACGACACAACAAGCCACAACACGACACGCCACAACACGACACGCCACGACACGACACGACAAGCCACAACACGACACGCCACGACACACCACAACAAGCCACGACACGACACGACACGCCACGACACGACACGCCACAACACGCCACGACAAGCCACAACACGCCACCACACGCCACGACACAACACGCCACGACACGACACGCCACGACACAACACAACACAACAAGCCACAAAACGACACGCCACGACACAACACAACACAACAAGCCACAACACGACAAGCCACGACACGACACGACACGCCACAACAAGCCACAACACGACACGACACGACACGACACGCCACGCCACGACACGCCACAACAAGCCACAACACGCCACGACACGCCACGACACGCCACTACAAGCCACAACACAACACAACAAGCCACGACACGACACGACACGCCACGCCACAACACACCACGACACGCCACGCCACAACACGACACAACACAACACAACAAGCCACAACACAACACAACAAGCCACAACACAACAAGCCACAACACAACACAACACAACACAACATGCCACAACACAACACAACATGCCACAACACAACAAGCCACAACACAACACGACAAGCCACAACACAACACAACACAACACGCCACAACACAACACAACAAGCCACAACACAACACAACAAGCCACGACACAACACAAAAAGCCACGACACGCCACAACAAGCCACAACACGACACGACACGACACGCCACGACACGCCACAACAAGCCACGACACGACACGCCACGACACGCCACAACAAGCCACAACACGCCACGACACGACACGCCACGACACGCCACAACAAGCCACAACACGCCACGACACGCCACAACAAGCCACAACACGACACGACACGCCACGACACGCCACAACAAGCCACAACATGCCACGACACGACACGCCACGACACGCCACAACAAGCCACAACACGACACGCCACAACACAACAAGCCACAACACGACACGCCACGAGACGCCACAACACTCCACGACACGACACGCCACGCCACGAGACGCCACAACACTCCACGACACGACACGCCACGCCACAACACGCCACGACACAACACGCCACAACACAACACAACACAACACAACACAACACAACAAGCCACAACACAACACAACACGCCACAACACGCCACGACACGCCACAACAAGCCACAACACGACACGCCACGAGACGCCACAACACGCCACGACACGCCACGACACGACACGCCACGCCACAACACACCACGACACGCCACGACACGCCACGACACGACACGCCACAACACGCCACAACAAGCCACGACACGACACGCCACGACACGCCACAACAAGCCACAACACGCCACGACACGACACGCCACGACACGCCACAACAAGCCACAACACGCCACGACACGCCACAACAAGCCACAACACGACACGACACGCCACGACACGCCACAACAAGCCACAACACGCCACGACACGACACGCCACGACACGCCACAACAAGCCACAACACGACACGCCACAACACAACAAGCCACAACACGACACGCCACGACACGCCACAACACTCCACGACACGACACGCCACGCCACAACACGCCACGACACAACACGCCACGCCACAACACAACACAACACAACACAACACAACAAGCCACAACACAACACAACACGCCACAACACGCCACAACAAGCCACAACACGACACGCCACGAGACGCCACAACACGCCACGACACGCCACGACACGACACGCCACGCCACAACACACCACGACACGCCACGCCACAACACGACACAACACAACACAACAAGCCACAACACAACACAACACAACACAACAAGCCACAACAAGCCACAACACAACACAACATGCCACAACACAACACAACATGCCACAACACAACACAACATGCCACAACACAACACAACATGCCACAACACAACAAGCCACAACACAACAAGCCACAACACAACACAACATGCCACAACACAACACAACATGCCACAACACAACACAACATGCCACAACACAACAAGCCACAACACAACACGACAAGCCACAACACAACACAACACAACACGCCACAACACAACACAACAAGCCACAACACAACACAACAAGCCACGACACAACACAACAAGCCTCGACACGACACGACAAGCCACGACACGACACGACACGCCACAACAAGCCACAACACGACACGACACGACACGCCACAACAAGCCACGACACGACACGACAAGCCACAACACGACACGACACGACACGACACGCCACGACACGACACGACACGACACGACACGCCACAACACAACAAGCCACAACACAACACAAGCCACGACACGCCACAACAAGCCACAACACGACACGACACGCCACGACACGACACGACACGACACGACACGCCACAACAAGCCACAACACGACACGACACGACACGACACGACACGCCACGCCACAACAAGCCACAAAACGACACGCCACAACACGACACGACAAGCCACAACACGACACGCCACAACACGACACGACACGCCACGCCACAACAAGCCACAACACGACACGCCACAACACGACACGACAAGCCACAACACAACACAACAAGCCACAACACGACACGCCACAACACGACACGACAAGCCACAACACGACACGACAAGCCACAACACAACACAACAAGCCACGACACAACACGACACAACACGCCACGACACAACACAACACAACAAGCCACAACACGACACGACAAGCCACGACACGACACGCCACAACAAGCCACAACACGACACGACACGACACGCCACAACAAGCCACGACACGACACGCCACAACAAGCCACAACACGACACGCCACAACACGACACGCCACGACACGCCACGACACGACACGACACGCCACGACACGACACGACACGACAAGCCACGACACGACACGCCACAACAAGCCACGACACGACACGCCACGACACGCCACAACAAGCCACAACACGACACGACACGCCACAACACGACACGACACGCCACAACACGCCACGACACAACACAACACAACACAACAAGCCACAACACGACACGACAAGCCACAACACAACACAACAAGCCACAACACGACACGCCACAACACGACACGACAAGCCACAACACAACACAACAAGCCACGACACAACACAACAAGCCACGACACGACACGACACGCCACGACACGCCACAACAAGCCACAACACGACACGCCACGACACAACACGCCACAACACGACACGACAAGCCACGACACGACACGACAAGCCACGACACGACACGCCACGACACGACACGACAAGCCACAACACGACACAACACGCCACGACACGACACGACAAGCCACAACACGACACGACAAGCCACGACACGACACGCCACAACAAGCCACAACACGACACGACACGACACGCCACGACACGCCACAACAAGCCACGACACGACACGCCACAACAAGCCACAACACGACACGCCACAACACGACACGCCACGACACGCCACGACACGCCACGACAAGCCACAACACGACACGACACGACACGCCACGACACGCCACAACAAGCCACAACACGACACGACACGCCACGACACGCCACAACACGCCACGACAAGCCACAACACGCCACCACACGCCACGACAAGCCACAACACGACACAACACGCCACGACACAACACAACACAACACAACACAACAAGCCACAACACGACACGACAAGCCACGACACGACACGCCACAACACAACACAACAAGCCACAACACGACACGCCACGACACGACACGACAAGCCACGACACGACACGACACGCCACAACAAGCCACAACACGACACGACACGCCACGCCACAACAAGCCACGACACGACACGACACGACACGCCACGACACGCCACGACACGCCACAACAAGCCACAACACGACACGACACGACACGCCACGACACGCCACAACAAGCCACAACACGCCACGCCACGACACGCCACGACACGCCACAACAAGCCACAACACGACACGACACGACACGCCACGACACGCCACGACACGACACGCCACGACACGCCACGACACGACACGCCACAACAAGCCACAACACGACACGACACGACACGCCACAACAAGCCACAACACGACACGACACGCCACGACGCGCCACAACAAGCCACAACACGACACGACACGACACGCCACGAGACGCCACAACACGCCACGACACGACACGCCACGCCACAACACAACACGCCACAACAAGCCACAACACGACACGCCACGAGACGCCACAACACGCCACAACACGCCACGACACGCCACGCCACAACACAACACAACACAACACAACAAGCCACAACACAACACAACAAGCCACAACACAACACAACACAACAAGCCACAACACAACACAACACAACAAGCCACAACACAACAAGCCACAACACAACACAACAAGCCACAACACAACAAGCCACAACACAACACAACAAGCCACAACACAACACAACAAGCCACAACACAACACAACATGCCACAACACAACACAACATGCCACAACACAACACAACATGCCACAACACAACAAGCCACAACACAACACAACAAGCCACAACACAACACAACATGCCACAACACAACACGACAAGCCACAACACAACACAACAAGCCACAACACAACACAACAAGCCACAACACAACACGACAAGCCACAACACAACACGACAAGCCACAACACAACACAACACAACACGCCACAACACAACAAGCCACAACACGACACGACAAGCCACAACACGACACGACACGACACGACACGACACGACAAGCCACAACACGACACGACACGCCACAACACGACACGCCACGACACAACACGCCACGCCACGACACGACACGCCACAACAAGCCACAACACGACACGACACGCCACAACACGACACGCCACGACACAACACGCCACAACACGACACGACAAGCCACGACACGACGCGCCACGACAAGCCACGACACGACACGACACGCCACAACAAGCCACAACACGACACGCCACGACAAGCCACAACACGACACGACACGCCACGACACGCCACGACAAGCCACGAAAAGCCACAACACGACACGACACGCCACAACAAGCCACAACACGACACGCCACGACAAGCTACAACACGACACGCCACGACAAGCCACAACACGACACAACACGCCACGACACGACACGACAAGCCACGACACGACACGACAAGCCACAACACGACACGACAAGCCACGACACGACACGCCACGACACAACAAGCCACAACACAAGCCACAACACGACAAGCCACGACAAGCCACAACACAACACAACAAGCCACAACACGACACGACAAGCCACGACACGACACGCCACGACACAACAAGCCACAACACAAGCCACAACACGACACGCCACGACACGCCACGACACAACAAGCCACAACACGACACGACACGCCACGACACAACAAGCCACAACACGACACAACACGCCACGACACGACACGACAAGCCACAACACGACACGCCACGACAAGCCACAACACAACACAACAAGCCACAACACGACACGACAAGCCACGACACGACACGCCACGACACAACAAGCCACAACACGACAAGCCACAACACGACACGCCACGACACGCCACGACACAACAAGCCACAACACGACAAGCCACAACACGACACGCCACGACACGCCACGACACGCCACGACACAACAAGCCACAACACGACACGCCACGACACGACACGCCACAACAAGCCACAACACGACAAGCCACAACACGACACGCCACGACACGACACGCCACAACAAGCCACAACACGACACGACACGCCACGACACAACAAGCCACAACACGACACGCCACAACACGACACGCCACGACACGCCACGACACAACAAGCCACAACACGACACGCCACAACACGACACGCCACGACACGACACGACAAGCCACAACACGACACGCCACGACACACCACAACAAGCCACGACACGACACGACACGCCACGACACGACACGCCACAACACGCCACGACAAGCCACAACACGCCACCACACGCCACGACACAACACGCCACGACACGACACGCCACGACACAACACAACACAACAAGCCACAAAACGACACGCCACGACACAACACAACACAACAAGCCACAACACGACAAGCCACGACACGACACGACACGCCACAACAAGCCACAACACGACACGACACGACACGACACGCCACGCCACGACACGCCACAACAAGCCACAACACGCCACGACACGCCACGACACGCCACTACAAGCCACAACACAACACAACAAGCCACGACACGACACGACACGCCACGCCACAACACACCACGACACGCCACGCCACAACACGACACAACACAACACAACAAGCCACAACACAACACAACAAGCCACAACACAACAAGCCACAACACAACACAACACAACACAACATGCCACAACACAACACAACATGCCACAACACAACAAGCCACAACACAACACGACAAGCCACAACACAACACAACACAACACGCCACAACACAACACAACAAGCCACAACACAACACAACAAGCCACGACACAACACAAAAAGCCACGACACGCCACAACAAGCCACAACACGACACGACACGACACGCCACGACACGCCACAACAAGCCACGACACGACACGCCACGACACGCCACAACAAGCCACAACACGCCACGACACGACACGCCACGACACGCCACAACAAGCCACAACACGCCACGACACGCCACAACAAGCCACAACACGACACGACACGCCACGACACGCCACAACAAGCCACAACATGCCACGACACGACACGCCACGACACGCCACAACAAGCCACAACACGACACGCCACAACACAACAAGCCACAACACGACACGCCACGAGACGCCACAACACTCCACGACACGACACGCCACGCCACGAGACGCCACAACACTCCACGACACGACACGCCACGCCACAACACGCCACGACACAACACGCCACAACACAACACAACACAACACAACACAACACAACAAGCCACAACACAACACAACACGCCACAACACGCCACGACACGCCACAACAAGCCACAACACGACACGCCACGAGACGCCACAACACGCCACGACACGCCACGACACGACACGCCACGCCACAACACACCACGACACGCCACGACACGCCACGACACGACACGCCACAACACGCCACAACAAGCCACGACACGACACGCCACGACACGCCACAACAAGCCACAACACGCCACGACACGACACGCCACGACACGCCACAACAAGCCACAACACGCCACGACACGCCACAACAAGCCACAACACGACACGACACGCCACAACAAGCCACAACACGCCACGACACGACACGCCACGACACGCCACAACAAGCCACAACACGACACGCCACAACACAACAAGCCACAACACGACACGCCACGACACGCCACAACACTCCACGACACGACACGCCACGCCACAACACGCCACGACACAACACGCCACGCCACAACACAACACAACACAACACAACACAACAAGCCACAACACAACACAACACGCCACAACACGCCACAACAAGCCACAACACGACACGCCACGAGACGCCACAACACGCCACGACACGCCACGACACGACACGCCACGCCACAACACACCACGACACGCCACGCCACAACACGACACAACACAACACAACAAGCCACAACACAACACAACACAACACAACAAGCCACAACAAGCCACAACACAACACAACATGCCACAACACAACACAACATGCCACAACACAACACAACATGCCACAACACAACACAACATGCCACAACACAACAAGCCACAACACAACAAGCCACAACACAACACAACATGCCACAACACAACACAACATGCCACAACACAACAAGCCACAACACAACACGACAAGCCACAACACAACACAACACAACACGCCACAACACAACACAACAAGCCACAACACAACACAACAAGCCACGACACAACACAAAAAGCCACGACACGCCACAACAAGCCACAACACGACACGACACGACACGCCACGACACGACACGCCACGACACGCCACAACAAGCCACAACACGCCACGACACGACACGCCACGACACGCCACAACAAGCCACAACACGCCACGACACGCCACAACAAGCCACAACACGACACGACACGCCACGACACGCCACAACAAGCCACAACATGCCACGACACGACACGCCACGACACGCCACAACAAGCCACAACACGACACGCCACAACACAACAAGCCACAACACGACACGCCACGAGACGCCACAACACTCCACGACACGACACGCCACGCCACGAGACGCCACAACACTCCACGACACGACACGCCACGCCACAACACGCCACGACACAACACGCCACAACACAACACAACACAACACAACAAGCCACAACACAACACAACACGCCACAACACGCCACGACACGCCACAACAAGCCACAACACGACACGCCACGAGACGCCACAACACGCCACGACACGCCACGACACGACACGCCACGCCACAACACACCACGACACGCCACGACACGACACGCCACGACACGCCACAACAAGCCACGACACGACACGCCACGACACGCCACAACAAGCCACAACACGCCACGACACGACACGCCACGACACGCCACAACAAGCCACAACACGCCACGACACGCCACAACAAGCCACAACACGACACGACACGCCACGACACGCCACAACAAGCCACAACACGCCACGACACGACACGCCACGACACGCCACAACAAGCCACAACACGACACGCCACAACACAACAAGCCACAACACGACACGCCACGACACGCCACAACACTCCACGACACGACACGCCACGCCACAACACGCCACGACACAACACGCCACGCCACAACACAACACAACACAACACAACACAACACAACAAGCCACAACACAACACAACACGCCACAACACGCCACAACAAGCCACAACACGACACGCCACGAGACGCCACAACACGCCACAACACGCCACGACACGCCACGACACGACACGCCACGCCACAACACACCACGACACGCCACGCCACAACACGACACAACACAACACAACAAGCCACAACAAGCCACAACACAACACAACATGCCACAACACAACACAACATGCCACAACACAACACAACATGCCACAACACAACAAGCCACAACACAACAAGCCACAACACAACACAACATGCCACAACACAACACAACATGCCACAACACAACACAACATGCCACAACACAACAAGCCACAACACAACACGACAAGCCACAACACAACACAACACAACACGCCACAACACGCCACAACACGCCACGACACGCCACGACACGACACGCCACGCCACAACACACCACGACACGCCACGCCACAACACAACACAACACAACACAACAAGCCACAACAAGCCACAACACAACACAACATGCCACAACACAACACAACATGCCACAACACAACACAACATGCCACAACACAACAAGCCACAACACAACAAGCCACAACACAACACAACATGCCACAACACAACACAACATGCCACAACACAACACAACATGCCACAACACAACAAGCCACAACACAACACAACAAGCCACAACACAACACAACAAGCCACGACACAACACAACAAGCCTCGACACGACACGACAAGCCACGACACGACACGACACGCCACAACAAGCCACAACACGACACGACACGACACGACACGCCACAACAAGCCACGACACGACACGACAAGCCACAACACGACACGACACGACACGACACGCCACGACACGACACGACACGACACGCCACAACACAACAAGCCACAACACAACACAAGCCACGACACGCCACAACAAGCCACAACACGACACGACACGCCACGACACGACACGACACGACACGACACGCCACAACAAGCCACAACACGACACGCCACGACACAACACGCCACAACACGACACGACAAGCCACGACACGACACGCCACGACACAACACAACACAACAAGCCACAACACGCCACAACACGACACGACAAGCCACAACACGACACGACACGCCACAACACGACACGACACGACACAACACGACACGACACGCCACGCCACAACAAGCCACAAAACGACACGCCACAACACGACACGACAAGCCACAACACGACACGCCACAACACGACACGACACGCCACGCCACAACAAGCCACAACACGACACGCCACAACACGACACGACACGCCACAACACAACACAACAAGCCACAACACGACACGCCACAACACGACACGACAAGCCACAACACAACACAACAAGCCACAACACGACACGCCACAACACGACACGACAAGCCACAACACAACACAACAAGCCACGACACAACACGACACAACACGCCACGACACAACACAACACAACAAGCCACAACACGACACGACAAGCCACGACACGACACGCCACAACAAGCCACAACACGACACGACACGACACGCCACAACAAGCCACGACACGACACGCCACAACAAGCCACAACACGACACGCCACAACACGACACGCCACGACACGCCACGACACGACACGACACGCCACGACACGACACGACAAGCCACGACACGACACGCCACAACAAGCCACGACACGACACGACACGACACGCCACGACACGCCACAACAAGCCACAACACGACACGACACGCCACAACACGACACGACACGCCACAACACGCCACGACACAACACAACACAACACAACAAGCCACAACACGACACGACAAGCCACAACACGACACGCCACAACACGACACGACAAGCCACAACACAACACAACAAGCCACGACACAACACAACAAGCCACGACACGACACGACACGCCACGACACGCCACAACAAGCCACAACACGACACGCCACGACACAACACAACACAACACAACAAGCCACAACACAACACAACAAGCCACAACACGACACGCCACAACACGACACGACAAGCCACAACACAACACAACAAGCCACGACACAACACAACAAGCCACGACACGACACGACACGCCACGACACGCCACAACAAGCCACAACACGACACGCCACGACACAACACGCCACAACACGACACGACAAGCCACGACACGACGCGCCACGACAAGCCACAACACGACACAACACGCCACGACACGACACGACAAGCCACAACACGACACGACAAGCCACGACACGACACGCCACAACAAGCCACAACACGACACGACACGACACGCCACGACACGCCACAACAAGCCACGACACGCCACAACAAGCCACGACAGGACACGCCACAACAAGCCACAACACGACACGCCACAACACGACACGCCACGACACGCCACGACACGCCACGACAAGCCACGACACGACACGCCACAACAAGCCACAACACGACACGACACGCCACGACACGCCACAACACGCCACGACAAGCCACAACACGCCACCACACGCCACGACAAGCCACAACACGACACAACACGCCACGACACAACACAACACAACACAACAAGCCACAACACGACACGACAAGCCACGACACGACACGCCACAACACAACACAACAAGCCACAACACGACACGCCACGACACGACACGACAAGCCACGACACGACACGACACGCCACAACAAGCCACAACACGACACGACACGCCACGCCACAACAAGCCACGACACGACACGACACGACACGCCACGACACGCCACGACACGCCACAACAAGCCACAACACGACACGACACGACACGCCACAACAAGCCACAACACGCCACGCCACGACACGCCACGACACGCCACAACAAGCCACAACACGACACGACACGCCACGACAAGCCACAACACGCCACGACACGCCACGCCACGACACGCCACAACAAGCCACAACACGCCACGACACGACACGCCACGACACGCCACGACACGACACGCCACAACAAGCCACAACACGACACGACACGACACGCCACAACAAGCCACAACACGCCACGACACGACACGCCACGACACGCCACGACACGACACGCCACAACAAGCCACAACACGACACGACACGCCACAACAAGCCACAACACGACACGACACGCCACGACGCGCCACAACAAGCCACAACACGACACGACACGACACGCCACAACAAGCCACAAAACGACACGCCACAACACGACACGACAAGCCACAACACGACACGCCACAACACGACACGACACGCCACGCCACAACAAGCCACAACACGACACGCCACAACACGACACGACACGCCACAACACAACACAACAAGCCACAACACGACACGCCACAACACGACACGACAAGCCACAACACAACACAACAAGCCACAACACGACACGCCACAACACGACACGACAAGCCACAACACAACACAACAAGCCACGACACAACACGACACAACACGCCACGACACAACACAACACAACAAGCCACAACACGACACGACAAGCCACGACACGACACGCCACAACAAGCCACAACACGACACGACACGACACGCCACAACAAGCCACGACACGACACGCCACAACAAGCCACAACACGACACGCCACAACACGACACGCCACGACACGCCACGACACGACACGACACGCCACGACACGACACGACAAGCCACGACACGACACGCCACAACAAGCCACGACACGACACGACACGACACGCCACGACACGCCACAACAAGCCACAACACGACACGACACGCCACAACACGACACGACACGCCACAACACGCCACGACACAACACAACACAACACAACAAGCCACAACACGACACGACAAGCCACAACACGACACGCCACAACACGACACGACAAGCCACAACACAACACAACAAGCCACGACACAACACAACAAGCCACGACACGACACGACACGCCACGACACGCCACAACAAGCCACAACACGACACGCCACGACACAACACAACACAACACAACAAGCCACAACACAACACAACAAGCCACAACACGACACGCCACAACACGACACGACAAGCCACAACACAACACAACAAGCCACGACACAACACAACAAGCCACGACACGACACGACACGCCACGACACGCCACAACAAGCCACAACACGACACGCCACGACACAACACGCCACAACACGACACGACAAGCCACGACACGACGCGCCACGACAAGCCACAACACGACACAACACGCCACGACACGACACGACAAGCCACAACACGACACGACAAGCCACGACACGACACGCCACAACAAGCCACAACACGACACGACACGACACGCCACGACACGCCACAACAAGCCACGACACGCCACAACAAGCCACGACAGGACACGCCACAACAAGCCACAACACGACACGCCACAACACGACACGCCACGACACGCCACGACACGCCACGACAAGCCACGACACGACACGCCACAACAAGCCACAACACGACACGACACGCCACGACACGCCACAACACGCCACGACAAGCCACAACACGCCACCACACGCCACGACAAGCCACAACACGACACAACACGCCACGACACAACACAACACAACACAACAAGCCACAACACGACACGACAAGCCACGACACGACACGCCACAACACAACACAACAAGCCACAACACGACACGCCACGACACGACACGACAAGCCACGACACGACACGACACGCCACAACAAGCCACAACACGACACGACACGCCACGCCACAACAAGCCACGACACGACACGACACGACACGCCACGACACGCCACGACACGCCACAACAAGCCACAACACGACACGACACGACACGCCACGACACGCCACAACAAGCCACAACACGCCACGCCACGACACGCCACGACACGCCACAACAAGCCACAACACGACACGACACGCCACGACAAGCCACAACACGCCACGACACGCCACGCCACGACACGCCACAACAAGCCACAACACGCCACGACACGACACGCCACGACACGCCACGACACGACACGCCACAACAAGCCACAACACGACACGACACGACACGCCACAACAAGCCACAACACGCCACGACACGACACGCCACGACACGCCACGACACGACACGCCACAACAAGCCACAACACGACACGACACGCCACAACAAGCCACAACACGACACGACACGCCACGACGCGCCACAACAAGCCACAACACGACACGACACGACACGCCACGAGACGCCACAACACGCCACGACACGACACGCCACGCCACAACACAACACGCCACAACAAGCCACAACACGACACGCCACGAGACGCCACAACACGCCACAACACGCCACGACACGCCACGCCACAACACAACACAACACAACACAACAAGCCACAACACAACACAACACAACAAGCCACAACACAACACAACACAACAAGCCACAACACAACAAGCCACAACACAACACAACAAGCCACAACACAACACAACAAGCCACAACACAACACAACATGCCACAACACAACACAACATGCCACAACACAACACAACATGCCACAACACAACAAGCCACAACACAACACAACAAGCCACAACACAACACAACATGCCACAACACAACACGACAAGCCACAACACAACACAACAAGCCACAACACAACACAACAAGCCACAACACAACACGACAAGCCACAACACAACACAACACAACACGCCACAACACAACACAACACAACACAACAAGCCACAACACGACACGACAAGCCACGACACGACACGACACGACACGACAAGCCACAACACGACACGACACGCCACAACACGACACGCCACGACACAACACGCCACGCCACGACACGACACGCCACAACAAGCCACAACACGACACGACACGCCACAACACGACACGCCACGACACAACACGCCACAACACGACACGACAAGCCACGACACGACACGCCACGACAAGCCACAACACGACACGACACGCCACAACAAGCCACAACACGACACGCCACGACAAGCCACGACACGACACGACACGCCACAACAAGCCACAACACGACACGCCACGACAAGCCACAACACGACACGACACGCCACGACACGCCACGACAAGCCACGAAAAGCCACAACACGACACGACACGCCACAACAAGCCACAACACGACACGCCACGACAAGCCACAACACGACACGCCACGACAAGCCACAACACGACACAACACGCCACGACACAACACAACACAACAAGCCACAACACGACACGACAAGCCACGACACGACACGCCACAACACGACAAGCCACAACACGACAAGCCACAACACGACACGCCACGACACGCCACGACACGACACGCCACAACAAGCCACAACACGACACGACACGCCACGACACAACAAGCCACAACACGACACGCCACGCCACGACACGCCACGACACGCCACGACACGACACGACAAGCCACAACAAGCCACAACACGACACGACACGACACGCCACAACAAGCCACAACACGACACGACACGCCACGACACGCCACAACACGCCACGACAAGCCACAACACGCCACCACACGCCACGACAAGCCACAACACGACACAACACTCCACGACACGACACGCCACGACACAACACAACACAACAAGCCACAAAACGACACGCCACGACACAACACAACACAACAAGCCACAACACGACAAGCCACGACACGACACGCCACAACAAGCCACAACACGACACAACACGACACGCCACGACACGCCACAACAAGCCACAACACGCCACGACACGCCACGACACGCCACTACAAGCCACAACACAACACAACAAGCCACGACACGACACGACACAACACAACACAACAAGCCACAACACGACACGACACGCCACGACACGCCACTACAAGCCACAACACAACACAACAAGCCACAAACGACAAGCCACGACACGACACGACACGCCACAACAAGCCACAACACGACACGACACGCCACGACACGCCACAACAAGCCACAACACAACACAACAAGCCACGACACGACACGCCACGACACAACACAACACAACAAGCCACAACACGACACGACACGCCACAACAAGCCACAACACGACACGACACGCCACAACAAGCCACAACACGACACGACACGCCACGCCACGACACGCCACAACAAGCCACAACACGACACGACACGCCACAACAAGCCACAACACGACACGACACGCCACAACAAGCCACAACACGCCACGACACGACACGCCACGACAAGCCACAACAAGCCACAACACGACACGACACGACACGCCACAACAAGCCACAACACGACACGACACGACACGCCACGACACGCCACAACAAGCCACAACACGCCACGACACGACACGCCACGACACGCCACAACAAGCCACAACACGCCACGACACGCCACAACAAGCCACAACACGACACGACACGCCACGACACGCCACAACAAGCCACAACACGCCACGACACGACACGCCACGACACGCCACAACAAGCCACAACACGACACGCCACGAGACGCCACAACACTCCACGACACGACACGCCACGCCACAACACACCACGACACAACACGCCACGCCACAACACAACACAACACAACACAACACAACACAACAAGCCACAACACAACACAACACGCCACAACAAGCCACAACACGACACGCCACGAGACGCCACAACACGCCACAACACGCCACGACACGCCACGACACGACACGCCACGCCACAACAAGCCACAACACGACACGCCACGACACGCCACGACACGACACGCCACGACAAGCCACAACACGACACGACACGCCACGACACGCCACGACAAGCCACAACACGACACAACACGCCACGACACGCCACGACAAGCCACAACACGCCACGACACGCCACGACACGCCATGACAAGCCACAACACGCCACGACACGCCACGACAAGCCACAACACGACACAACACGCCACGACACGCCACGACACAACACAACACAACAAGCCACAACACGACACGACAAGCCACGACACGACACGCCACGACACAACAAGCCACAACACGACAAGCCACGACACGCCACGACACGCCACGACACGACACGCCACAAAACGACACGACAAGCCACGACACAACAAGCCACAACACGACAAGCCACGACACGCCACGACACGCCACGACACGACACGACACGCCACGACACGACACGACACAACACGACACGACACGCCACGACACGCCACGACACGCCACAACAAGCCACAACACGACACGACACGCCACGACACGCCACGACACGCCACAACACGCCACAACACGCCACCACACGCCACGACAAGCCACAACACGACACAACACGCCACGACACAACACAACACAACAAGCCACAACACGACACGACACGACACGCCACGACAAGCCACAACAAGCCACAACACGACACGACACAACACGCCACAACAAGCCACAACACGCCACGACACGACACGCCACGACAAGCCACAACAAGCCACAACACGACACGACACGACACGCCACAACAAGCCACAACACGACACGACACGACACGCCACGACACGCCACAACAAGCCACAACACGCCACGACACGACACGCCACGACACGCCACAACAAGCCACAACACGCCACGACACGCCACAACAAGCCACAACACGACACGACACGCCACGACACGCCACAACAAGCCACAACACGCCACGACACGACACGCCACGACACGCCACAACAAGCCACAACACGACACGCCACGAGACGCCACAACACTCCACGACACGACACGCCACGCCACAACACACCACGACACAACACGCCACGCCACAACACAACACAACACAACACAACACAACACAACAAGCCACAACACAACACAACACGCCACAACAAGCCACAACACGACACGCCACGAGACGCCACAACACGCCACAACACGCCACGACACGCCACGACACGACACGCCACGCCACAACAAGCCACAACACGACACGCCACGACACGCCACGACACGACACGCCACGACAAGCCACAACACGACACGACACGCCACGACAAGCCACAACACGACACAACACGCCACGACACGCCACGACAAGCCACAACACGCCACGACACGCCACGACACGCCATGACAAGCCACAACACGCCACGACACGCCACGACAAGCCACAACACGACACAACACGCCACGACACGCCACGACACAACACAACACAACAAGCCACAACACGACACGACAAGCCACGACACAACAAGCCACAACACGACAAGCCACGACACGCCACGACACGCCACGACACGACACGCCACAACACGACACAACAAGCCACAACACAACAAGCCACAACACGACAAGCCACGACACGCCACGACACGCCACGACACGACACGACACGCCACGACACGACACAACAAGCCACAACACGACACGACACGCCACGACACGCCACGACACGCCACAACAAGCCACAACACGACACGACACGCCACGACACGCCACGACACGCCACAACACGCCACAACACGCCACCACACGCCACGACAAGCCACAACACGCCACGACACAACACAACACAACAAGCCACAACACGACACGACAAGCCACGACACGACACGCCACGACACAACACAACAAGCCACGCCACGACACGCCACGACACGACACGACAAGCCACGACACGACACGACACGCCACGACACGCCACAACAAGCCACAACACGACACGACACGACACGACACGCCACGACGCGCCACAACAAGCCACAACACGACACGCCACGAGACGCCACAACACTCCACGACACGACACGCCACGCCACAACACACCACGACACAACACGCCACGCCACAACACAACACAACACAACACAACACAACAAGCCACAACACGACACGCCACGAGACGCCACAACACGCCACAACACGCCACGACACAACACGCCACGCCACAACACAACACAACACAACACGCCACAACAAGCCACAACACGACACGACACGACACGCCACGACACGCCACAACAAGCCACGACACGACACGCCACAACAAGCCACAACACGACACGCCACAACACGACACGCCACGACACGCCACGACACGCCACGACAAGCCACGACACGACACGCCACAACAAGCCACAACACGACACGACACGCCACGACACGCCACAACAAGCCACAACACGACACGACACGCCACGACACGCCACAACACGCCACTACAAGCCACAACACAACACAACAAGCCACAACACGACAAGCCACGACACGACACGACACGCCACAACAAGCCACAACACGACACGACACGCCACGACACGCCACAACAAGCCACAACACAACACAACAAGCCACGACACGACACGCCACGACACAACACAACACAACAAGCCACAACACGACACGACACGCCACAACAAGCCACAACACGACACGACACGCCACAACAAGCCACAACACGACACGACACGCCACGCCACGACACGCCACAACAAGCCACAACACGACACGACACGCCACAACAAGCCACAACACGACACGACACGCCACAACAAGCCACAACACGCCACGACACGACACGCCACGACAAGCCACAACAAGCCACAACACGACACGACACGACACGCCACAACAAGCCACAACACGACACGACACGACACGCCACGACACGCCACAACAAGCCACAACACGCCACGACACGACACGCCACGACACGCCACAACAAGCCACAACACGCCACGACACGCCACAACAAGCCACAACACGACACGACACGCCACGACACGCCACAACAAGCCACAACACGCCACGACACGACACGCCACGACACGCCACAACAAGCCACAACACGACACGCCACGAGACGCCACAACACTCCACGACACGACACGCCACGCCACAACACACCACGACACAACACGCCACGCCACAACACAACACAACACAACACAACACAACACAACAAGCCACAACACAACACAACACGCCACAACAAGCCACAACACGACACGCCACGAGACGCCACAACACGCCACAACACGCCACGACACGCCACGACACGACACGCCACGCCACAACAAGCCACAACACGACACGCCACGACACGCCACGACACGACACGCCACGACAAGCCACAACACGACACGACACGCCACGACACGCCACGACAAGCCACAACACGACACAACACGCCACGACACGCCACGACAAGCCACAACACGCCACGACACGCCACGACACGCCATGACAAGCCACAACACGCCACGACACGCCACGACAAGCCACAACACGACACAACACGCCACGACACGCCACGACACAACACAACACAACAAGCCACAACACGACACGACAAGCCACGACACGACACGCCACGACACAACAAGCCACAACACGACAAGCCACGACACGCCACGACACGCCACGACACGACACGCCACAAAACGACACGACAAGCCACGACACAACAAGCCACAACACGACAAGCCACGACACGCCACGACACGCCACGACACGACACGACACGCCACGACACGACACGACACAACACGACACGACACGCCACGACACGCCACGACACGCCACAACAAGCCACAACACGACACGACACGCCACGACACGCCACGACACGCCACAACACGCCACAACACGCCACCACACGCCACGACAAGCCACAACACGACACAACACGCCACGACACAACACAACACAACAAGCCACAACACGACACGACACGACACGCCACGACAAGCCACAACAAGCCACAACACGACACGACACAACACGCCACAACAAGCCACAACACGCCACGACACGACACGCCACGACAAGCCACAACAAGCCACAACACGACACGACACGACACGCCACAACAAGCCACAACACGACACGACACGACACGCCACGACACGCCACAACAAGCCACAACACGCCACGACACGACACGCCACGACACGCCACAACAAGCCACAACACGCCACGACACGCCACAACAAGCCACAACACGACACGACACGCCACGACACGCCACAACAAGCCACAACACGCCACGACACGACACGCCACGACACGCCACAACAAGCCACAACACGACACGCCACGAGACGCCACAACACTCCACGACACGACACGCCACGCCACAACACACCACGACACAACACGCCACGCCACAACACAACACAACACAACACAACACAACACAACAAGCCACAACACAACACAACACGCCACAACAAGCCACAACACGACACGCCACGAGACGCCACAACACGCCACAACACGCCACGACACGCCACGACACGACACGCCACGCCACAACAA
The DNA here is from genome assembly GCF_933228915.1 of Telmatherina bonti. Classification (NCBI taxonomy): domain Eukaryota; kingdom Metazoa; phylum Chordata; class Actinopteri; order Atheriniformes; family Telmatherinidae; genus Telmatherina; species Telmatherina bonti. The sequence continues at coordinate 1,949,870 of NC_136632.1, read as the reverse complement.
GCCACAACACGACACGCCACGACACGCCACGACACGACACGCCACGACAAGCCACAACACGACACGACACGCCACGACAAGCCACAACACGACACAACACGCCACGACACGCCACGACAAGCCACAACACGCCACGACACGCCACGACACGCCATGACAAGCCACAACACGCCACGACACGCCACGACAAGCCACAACACGACACAACACGCCACGACACGCCACGACACAACACAACACAACAAGCCACAACACGACACGACAAGCCACGACACAACAAGCCACAACACGACAAGCCACGACACGCCACGACACGCCACGACACGACACGCCACAACACGACACAACAAGCCACAACACAACAAGCCACAACACGACAAGCCACGACACGCCACGACACGCCACGACACGACACGACACGCCACGACACGACACAACAAGCCACAACACGACACGACACGCCACGACACGCCACGACACGCCACAACAAGCCACAACACGACACGACACGCCACGACACGCCACGACACGCCACAACACGCCACAACACGCCACCACACGCCACGACAAGCCACAACACGCCGCGACACAACACAACACAACAAGCCACAACACGACACGACAAGCCACGACACGACACGCCACGACACAACACAACAAGCCACGCCACGACACGCCACGACACGCCACGACACGACACGACAAGCCACGACACGACACGACACGCCACGACACGCCACAACAAGCCACAACACGACACGACACGACACGCCACGACGCGCCACAACAAGCCACAACACGACACGCCACGAGACGCCACAACACTCCACGACACGACACGCCACGCCACAACACACCACGACACAACACGCCACGCCACAACACAACACAACACAACACAACACAACAAGCCACAACACGACACGCCACGAGACGCCACAACACGCCACAACACGCCACGACACAACACGCCACGCCACAACACAACACAACACAACACGCCACAACAAGCCACAACACGACACGACACGACACGCCACGACACGCCACAACAAGCCACGACACGACACGCCACAACAAGCCACAACACGACACGCCACAACACGACACGCCACGACACGCCACGACACGCCACGACAAGCCACGACACGACACGCCACAACAAGCCACAACACGACACGACACGCCACGACACGCCACAACAAGCCACAACACGACACGACACGCCACGACACGCCACAACACGCCACGACAAGCCACAACACGCCACCACACGCCACGACAAGCCACAACACGACACAACACGCCACGACACAACACAACACAACAAGCCACAACACGACACGACAAGCCACGACACGACACGCCACAACACAACACAACAAGCCACAACACGACACGCCACGACACGACACGACAAGCCACGACACGACACGACACGCCACAACAAGCCACAACACGACACGACACGCCACGCCACAACAAGCCACGACACGACACGACACGCCACGACACGCCACGACACGCCACAACAAGCCACAACACGACACGACACGACACGCCACGACACGCCACAACAAGCCACAACACGCCACGCCACGACACGCCACGACACGCCACAACAAGCCACAACACGACACGACACGCCACGACAAGCCACAACACGCCACGACACGCCACGCCACGACACGCCACGACACGCCACAACAAGCCACAACACGCCACGACACGACACGCCACGACACGCCACGACACGACACGCCACAACAAGCCACAACACGACACGACACGACACGCCACAACAAGCCACAACACGCCACGACACGACACGCCACGACACGACACGCCACAACAAGCCACAACACGACACGACACGCCACAACAAGCCACAACACGACACGACACGCCACGACGCGCCACAACAAGCCACAACACGACACGACACGCCACGAGACGCCACAACACGCCACGACACGACACGACACGCCACGCCACAACACAACACGCCACAACAAGCCACAACACGACACGCCACGAGACGCCACAACACGCCACAACACGCCACGACACGCCACGCCACAACACAACACAACACAACACAACAAGCCACAACACAACACAACAAGCCACAACACAACACAACACAACAAGCCACAACACAACACAACACAACAAGCCACAACACAACAAGCCACAACACAACACAACAAGCCACAACACAACACAACAAGCCACAACACAACACAACATGCCACAACACAACACAACATGCCACAACACAACACAACATGCCACAACACAACAAGCCACAACACAACACGACAAGCCACAACACAACACAACAAGCCACAACACAACACAACAAGCCACGACCCAACACAACAAGCCACAACACAACACGACAAGCCACAACACAACACAACACAACACGCCACAACACAACACAACACAACACAACACAACACAACACAACACAACAAGCCACAACACGACACGACAAGCCACGACACGACACGACACGACACGACAAGCCACAACACGACACGACACGCCACAACACGACACGCCACGACACAACACGCCACGCCACGACACGACACGCCACAACAAGCCACAACACGACACGACACGCCACAAAACGACACGCCACGACACAATACGCCACAACACGACACGACAAGCCACGACACGACGCGCCACGACAAGCCACGACACGACACGACACGCCACAACAAGCCACAACACGACACGCCACGACAAGCCACAACACGACACGACACGCCACGACACGCCACGACAAGCCACGAAAAGCCACAACACGACACGACACGCCACAACAAGCCACAACACGACACGCCACGACAAGCCACAACACGACACGCCACGACAAGCCACAACACGACACAACACGCCACGACACAACACAACACAACAAGCCACAACACGACACGACACGACACGACACAACACAACACAACAAGCCACAACACGCCACGACAAGCCACAACACGACACGCCACAACACGACACAACACAACACAACAAGCCACAACACGACACAACACGCCACGACACAACACAACACAACAAGCCACAACACGCCACGACAAGCCACAACACGACACGCCACAACACGACAAGCCACAACACGACAAGCCACAACACGACACGCCACGACACGCCACGACACGACACGCCACAACAAGCCACAACACGACACGACACGCCACGACACAACAAGCCACAACACGACACGACACAACACAACAAGCCACGACACGACACGACACGACACGACACGCCACAACAAGCCACAACACGACACGACACGCCACGACACGCCACGCCACAACAAGCCACAACAAGCCACAACACGACACGACACGCCACGACACGCCACGCCACAACAAGCCACAACACGACACGACACGACACAACACGCCACAACACGACACAACACTCCACGACACGACACGCCACGACACAACACAACACAACAAGCCACAAAACGACACGCCACGACACAACACAACACAACAAGCCACAACACGACAAGCCACGACACGACACGCCACAACAAGCCACAACACGACACGACACGACACGCCACGACACGCCACAAGCCACAACACGCCACGACACGCCACGACACGCCACTACAAGCCACAACACAACACAACAAGCCACGACACGACACGACACAACACAACACAACAAGCCACAACACGACACGACACGCCACGACACGCCACTACAAGCCACAACACAACACAACAAGCCACAACACGACAAGCCACGACACGACACGACACGCCACAACAAGCCACAACACGACACGACACGCCACGACACGCCACAACAAGCCACAACACAACACAACAAGCCACGACACGACACGCCACGACACAACACAACACAACAAGCCACAACACGACACGACACGCCACAACAAGCCACAACACGACACGACACGACACGCCACGACACGACACGCCACAACAAGCCACAACACGACACGACACGCCACAACAAGCCACAACACGACACGACACGCCACAACAAGCCACAACACGCCACGACACGACACGCCACGACAAGCCACAACAAGCCACAACACGACACGACACGACACGCCACAACAAGCCACAACACGACACGACACGACACGCCACGACACGCCACAACAAGCCACAACACGCCACGACACGACACGCCACGACACGCCACAACAAGCCACAACACGCCACGACACGCCACAACAAGCCACAACACGACACGACACGCCACGACACGCCACAACAAGCCACAACACGCCACGACACGACACGCCACGACACGCCACAACAAGCCACAACACGACACGCCACGAGACGCCACAACACTCCACGACACGACACGCCACGCCACAACACACCACGACACAACACGCCACGCCACAACACAACACAACACAACACAACACAACACAACAAGCCACAACACAACACAACACGCCACAACAAGCCACAACACGACACGCCACGAGACGCCACAACACGCCACAACACGCCACGACACGCCACGACACGACACGCCACGCCACAACAAGCCACAACACGACACGCCACGACACGCCACGACACGACACGCCACGACAAGCCACAACACGACACGACACGCCACGACACGCCACGACAAGCCACAACACGACACAACACGCCACGACACGCCACGACAAGCCACAACACGCCACGACACGCCACGACACGCCATGACAAGCCACAACACGCCACGACACGCCACGACAAGCCACAACACGACACAACACGCCACGACACGCCACGACACAACACAACACAACAAGCCACAACACGACACGACAAGCCACGACACGACACGCCACGACACAACAAGCCACAACACGACAAGCCACGACACGCCACGACACGCCACGACACGACACGCCACAACACGACACGACAAGCCACGACACAACAAGCCACAACACGACAAGCCACGACACGCCACGACACGCCACGACACGACACGACACGCCACGACACGACACAACACGACACGACACGCCACGACACGCCACGACACGCCACAACAAGCCACAACACGACACGACACGCCACGACACGCCACGACACGCCACAACACGCCACAACACGCCACCACACGCCACGACAAGCCACAACACGACACAACACGCCACGACACAACACAACACAACAAGCCACAACACGACACGACAAGCCACGACACGACACGCCACGACACAACACAACAAGCCACGCCACGACACGCCACGACACGCCACGACACGACACGACAAGCCACGACACGACACGCCACGACACGCCACAACACAACACAACACAACACAACAAGCCACAACACGAGACGCCACAACACGCCACAACACGCCACGCCACAACACAACACAACACAACACGCCACAACAAGCCACAACACGACACGCCACGAGACGCCACAACACGCCACAACACGCCACGACACGACACGCCACGCCACAACACACCACGACACGCCACGCCACAACACGACACAACACAACACAACAAGCCACAACACAACACAACACAACACAACAAGCCACAACACAACACAACAAGCCACAACACAACACAAGCCACAACACAACACAACAAGCCACAACAAGCCACAACACAACACAACATGCCACAACACAACACAACATGCCACAACACAACACAACATGCCACAACACAACAAGCCACAACACAACACAACAAGCCACAACACAACACGACAAGCCACAACACAACACAACAAGCCACGACACAACACGCCACAACACAACACAACAAGCCACAACACAACAAGCCACAACACAACACAACAAGCCACGACACAACACAACAAGCCACGACACGACACGACACGACAAGCCACGACACGACACGACACGACACGCCACGCCACGCCACGACACGACACGCCACAACAAGCCACAACACGACACGACACAACACAACAAGCCACGACACGACACGACACGCCACAACAAGCCACAACACGACACGACACGACACGCCACGCCACAACAAGCCACAACACGACACGACACGACACGACACGCCACGCCACAACAAGCCACAACACGACACGACACGACACAACACGCCACAACACGACACGACAAGCCACGACACGACACGCCACGACACAACACAACACAACAAGCCACAACACGACACGCCACAACACGACACGACAAGCCACAACACAACACAACAAGCCACGACACGACACGACAAGCCACGACACGACACGACACGCCACAACAAGCCACAACACGACACGACACGACACGCCACGACACGACACGACACGACACGCCACAACAAGCCACAACACGACACGACACGCCACAACACGACACGCCACGACACAACACGCCGCAACACGACACGACAAGCCACGACACGACACGCCACGACACAACACAACACAACAAGCCACAACACGACACGCCACAACACGACACGACAAGCCACGACACGACACGCCACGCCACAACAAGCCACAACACGACACGCCACAACACGACACGACAAGCCACAACACAACACAACAAGCCACAACACGACACGCCACAACACGACACGACACGCCACAACACGACACGACAAGCCACAACACAACACAACAAGCCACAACACGACACGCCACAACACGACACGACAAGCCACAACACAACACGACAAGCCACAACACAACACAACACGACACGACACTACACGCCACAACAAGCCACAACACGACACGACACGACACGACACGCCACGACACGACACGCCACGACACAACACGCCACAACACGACACGACAAGCCACGACACGACACGCCACGACACAACACAACACAACAAGCCACAACACGACACGCCACAACACGACACGACAAGCCACGACACGACACGCCACGCCACAACAAGCCACAACACGACACGCCACGACACGCCACGACACGACACGCCACGACAAGCCACAACACGACACGACACGCCACGACACGCCACGACAAGCCACAACACGACACAACACGCCACGACACGCCACGACAAGCCACAACACGCCACGACACGCCACGACACGCCATGACAAGCCACAACACGCCACGACACGCCACGACAAGCCACAACACGACACAACACGCCACGACACGCCACGACACAACACAACACAACAAGCCACAACACGACACGACAAGCCACGACACAACAAGCCACAACACGACAAGCCACGACACGCCACGACACGCCACGACACGACACGCCACAACACGACACGACAAGCCACAACACGACAAGCCACGACACGCCACGACACGCCACGACACGACACGACACGCCACGACACGCCACAACAAGCCACAACACGACACGACACGCCACGACACGCCACGACACGCCACAACACGCCACAACACGCCACCACACGCCACGACAAGCCACAACACGACACAACACGCCACGACACAACACAACACAACAAGCCACAACACGACACGACAAGCCACGACACGACACGCCACGACACAACACAACAAGCCACGCCACGACACGCCACGACACGCCACGACACGCCACGACACGACACGACAAGCCACGACACGACACGACACGCCACGACACGCCACGCCACAACAAGCCACAACACGACACGACACGACACGCCACGACACGCCACAACAAGCCACGACACGCCACGCCACGCCACAACAAGCCACGACACGACACGACACGCCACGACACGCCACAACAAGCCACAACACGCCACGACACGACACGACGCGCCACGACGCGCCACAACAAGCCACGACACGCCACGACACGCCACAACAAGCCACAACACGACACGACACGACACGACACGCCACAACAAGCCACAACACGACACGACACGCCACGACGCGCCACAACAAGCCACAACACAACACGACACGACACGCCACAACACGCCACGACACGACACGCCACGCCACAACACGCCACGACACGCCACGACACAACACGCCACAACACAACACAACACAACACAACACGCCACAACACGCCACAACAAGCCACAACACGCCACAACAAGCCACAACACGACACGCCACGAGACGCCACAACACGCCACGACACGACACGCCACGCCACAACACGCCACGACACGCCACGCCACAACACGACACAACACAACACAACAAGCCACAACACAACACAACACAACACAACACAACAAGCCACAACACAACACAACAAGCCACAACACAACACAACACAACAAGCCACAACACAACAAGCCACAACACAACACGACAAGCCACAACACAACACAACAAGCCACAACACAACACAACATGCCACAACACAACACAACAAGCCACAACACAACACAAGCCACAACACAACACAACACAACACAACAAGCCACAACACAACAAGCCACAACACAACACGACACGCCACAACACAACACAACATGCCACAACACAACACAACAAGCCACAACACAACACAACAAGCCACAAAACGACACGACACGCCACGACACAACAAGCCACAACACGACACGACACGACACGCCACGACATGCCACAACAAGCCACAACACGCCACGACACGACACGCCACGACACGACACGCCACGACACGCCACAACAAGCCACAACACAACACAACAAGCCACGACACGACACGACACAACACAACACAACAAGCCACAACACGACAAGCCACGACACGACACGACACGACACGCCACGACACGACACGCCACAACAAGCCACAACACGACACGACACGACACGCCACGACACGACACGACACGACACGCCACAACAAGCCACAACACGCCACGACACAACACAACACAACAAGCCACAACACGACACGCCACAACACGACACGACAAGCCACAACACAACACAACAAGCCACGACACGACACGACACGCCACAACAAGCCACAACACGACACGACACGACACGCCACGACACGACACGACACGACACGCCACAACAAGCCACAACACGACACGACACGCCACAACACGACACGCCACGACACAACACGCCACAACACGACACGACAAGCCACGACACGACACGCCACGACACAACACAACACAACAAGCCACAACACGACACGCCACAACACGACACGACAAGCCACGACACGACACGCCACGCCACAACAAGCCACAACACGACACGCCACAACACGACACGACAAGCCACAACACAACACAACAAGCCACAACACGACACGCCACAACACGACACGACACGCCACAACACGACACGACAAGCCACAACACAACACAACAAGCCACAACACGACACGCCACAACACGACACGACAAGCCACAACACAACACGACAAGCCACAACACAACACAACACGACACGACACTACACGCCACAACAAGCCACAACACGACACGACACGACACGACACGCCACGACACGACACGCCACGACACAACACGCCACAACACGACACGACAAGCCACGACACGACACGCCACGACACAACACAACACAACAAGCCACAACACGACACGCCACAACACGACACGACAAGCCACGACACGACACGCCACGCCACAACAAGCCACAACACGACACGCCACGACACGCCACGACACGACACGCCACGACAAGCCACAACACGACACGACACGCCACGACACGCCACGACAAGCCACAACACGACACAACACGCCACGACACGCCACGACAAGCCACAACACGCCACGACACGCCACGACACGCCATGACAAGCCACAACACGCCACGACACGCCACGACAAGCCACAACACGACACAACACGCCACGACACGCCACGACACAACACAACACAACAAGCCACAACACGACACGACAAGCCACGACACAACAAGCCACAACACGACAAGCCACGACACGCCACGACACGCCACGACACGACACGCCACAACACGACACGACAAGCCACAACACGACAAGCCACGACACGCCACGACACGCCACGACACGACACGACACGCCACGACACGCCACAACAAGCCACAACACGACACGACACGCCACGACACGCCACGACACGCCACAACACGCCACCACACGCCACGACAAGCCACAACACGACACAACACGCCACGACACAACACAACACAACAAGCCACAACACGACACGACAAGCCACGACACGACACGCCACGACACAACACAACAAGCCACGCCACGACACGCCACGACACGCCACGACACGACACGACAAGCCACGACACGACACGACACGCCACGACACGCCACAACAAGCCACAACACGACACGACACGACACGCCACGACACGCCACAACAAGCCACGACACGCCACGCCACGCCACAACAAGCCACGACACGACACGACACGCCACGACACGCCACAACAAGCCACAACACGCCACGACACGACACGACGCGCCACGACGCGCCACAACAAGCCACGACACGCCACGACACGCCACAACAAGCCACAACACGACACGACACGACACGACACGCCACAACAAGCCACAACACGACACGACACGCCACGACGCGCCACAACAAGCCACGACACGACACGACACGACACGCCACAACACGCCACGACACGACACGCCACGCCACAACACGCCACGACACGCCACGACACAACACGCCACAACACAACACAACACAACACAACACGCCACAACACGCCACAACAAGCCACAACACGCCACAACAAGCCACAACACGACACGCCACGAGACGCCACAACACGCCACGACACGACACGCCACGCCACAACACGCCACGACACGCCACGCCACAACACGACACAACACAACACAACAAGCCACAACACAACACAACACAACACAACACAACAAGCCACAACACAACACAACAAGCCACAACACAACACAACACAACAAGCCACAACACAACAAGCCACAACACAACACGACAAGCCACAACACAACACAACAAGCCACAACACAACACAACATGCCACAACACAACACAACAAGCCACAACACAACACAAGCCACAACACAACACAACACAACACAACAAGCCACAACACAACAAGCCACAACACAACACGACACGCCACAACACAACACAACATGCCACAACACAACACAACAAGCCACAACACAACACAACAAGCCACAAAACGACACGACACGCCACGACACAACAAGCCACAACACGACACGACACGACACGCCACGACATGCCACAACAAGCCACAACACGCCACGACACGACACGCCACGACACGACACGCCACGACACGCCACAACAAGCCACAACACAACACAACAAGCCACGACACGACACGACACAACACAACACAACAAGCCACAACACGACAAGCCACGACACGACACGACACGACACGCCACGACACGACACGCCACGACACGCCACAACAAGCCACAACACAACACAACAAGCCACGACACGACACGACACGACACAACACAACACAACAAGCCACGACACGACACGACACAACACAACACAACACAACAAGCCACGACACGACACGACACGACACAACACAACACAACAAGCCACAACACGACAAGCCACGACACGACACGACACGCCACAACAAGCCACAACACGACACGACACGACACGCCACGACACGCCACAACAAGCCACAACACAACACAACAAGCCACGACACGACACGCCACGACACAACACAACACAACAAGCCACAACACGACACGCCACGACACAACACAACACAACAAGCCACAACACGACACGACACGACACGCCACAACAAGCCACAACACGACACGACACGCCACAACAAGCCACAACACGACACGACACGACACGCCACGACACGCCACAACAAGCCACAACACGACACGACACGCCACGACACGCCACAACAAGCCACAACACGACACGACACGACACGCCACGACACGCCACAACAAGACACGACACGACACGCCACGACACGCCACAACAAGCCACAACACGCCACGACACGACACGCCACGACACGCCACAACAAGCCACAACACGACACGACACGACACGACACGCCACGACACGCCACAACAAGCCACAACACGCCACGCCACGACACGCCACGACACGCCACAACAAGCCACAACACGCCACGACACGACACGCCACGACACGCCACAACAAGCCACAACACGACACGACACGACACGCCACGACACGCCACAACAAGCCACAACACGCCACGACACGCCACGACACGCCACAACAAGCCACAACACGACACGCCACAACACGACACGACGCGCCACAACAAGCCACAACACGAGACGCCACAACACGCCACGACACGACACGCCACGCCACAACACGCCACGACACAACACGCCACGCCACAACACAACACAACACAACACAACAAGCCACAACACAACACAACACAACACGCCACAACACGCCACAACAAGCCACAACACGACACGCCACGAGACGCCACAACACGCCACAACACGCCACGACACGACACGCCACGACACGCCACGACACGACACGCCACGCCACAACACACCACAACAAGCCACAACACAACACAACAAGCCACAACACAACACAACACAACACAACAAGCCACAACACAACACAACACAACACAACAAGCCACAACACAACACAACAAGCCACAACACAACACAACAAGCCACGACACAACACAACAAGCCACAACACAACACAACACAACAAGCCACAACACAACACAACACAACACAACAAGCCACAACACAACACAACAAGCCACAACACAACACAACAAGCCACAGCACAACAAGCCACAACACAACACAACACAACAAGCCACAGCACAACAAGCCACAACACAACACAACAAGCCACAACACAACACAACATGCCACAACACAACACAACATGCCACAACACAACACGCCACAACACAACACAACAAGCCACGACACAACACAACAAGCCACGACACGACACGACAAGCCACGACACGACACGACACGCCACAACAAGCCACAACACGACACGACACGACACGCCACGACACGCCACAACAAGCCACAACACGACACGACACGCCACGACACGACACGCCACAACAAGCCACAACAAGCCACAACACAACACGCCACAACACGCCACAACAAGCCACAACACGACACGCCACGAGACGCCACAACACGCCACAACACGCCACGCCACGACACGACACGCCACGCCACAACACACCACGACACGCCACGCCACAACACGACACAACACAACACAACAAGCCACAACACAACACAACACAACACAACAAGCCACAACAAGCCACAACACAACACAACAAGCCACAACACAACACAACATGCCACAACACAACACAACATGCCACAACACAACACAACATGCCACAACACAACAAGCCACAACACAACAAGCCACAACACAACACAACATGCCACAACACAACACAACATGCCACAACACAACACAACATGCCACAACACAACAAGCCACAACACAACACGACAAGCCACAACACAACACAACACAACACGCCACAACACAACACAACAAGCCACAACACAACACAACAAGCCACGACACAACACAACAAGCCACGACACGACACGACAAGCCACGACACGACACGACACGCCACGACACGACACGACACGACACGACACGCCACAACAAGCCACGACACGACACGACAAGCCACAACACGACACGACACGACACGACACGCCACGACACGACACGACACGACACGCCACAACACAACAAGCCACAACACAACACAAGCCACGACACGCCACAACAAGCCACAACACGACACGACACGCCACGACACGACACGACACGACACGACACGCCACAACAAGCCACAACACGACACGCCACGACACAACACGCCACAACACGACACGACAAGCCACGACACGACACGCCACGACACAACACAACACAACAAGCCACAACACGCCACAACACGACACGACAAGCCACGACACGACACGCCACAACACGACACGACACGACACAACACGACACGACACGCCACGCCACGCCACAACAAGCCACAAAACGACACGCCACAACACGACACGACAAGCCACAACACAACACGCCACAACACGACACGACAAGCCACAACACGACACGCCACAACACGACACGACAAGCCACAACACGACACGACACGCCACGCCACAACAAGCCACAACACGACACGCCACAACACGAGACGACAAGCCACAACACAACACAACAAGCCACAACACGACACGCCACAACACGACACGACAAGCCACAACACAACACAACAAGCCACAACACAACACGACACAACACGCCACGACACAACACAACACAACAAGCCACAACACGACACGACAAGCCACGACACGACACGCCACAACAAGCCACAACACGACACGACACGACACGCCACAACAAGCCACGACACGACACGCCACAACAAGCCACAACACGACACGCCACAACACGACACGCCACGACACGACACGACAAGCCACGACACGACACGACAAGCCACGACACGACACGCCACAACAAGCCACAACACGACACGACACGACACGCCACGACACGCCACAACAAGCCACAACACGACACGACACGCCACGACACGCCACAACACGCCACGACACAACACAACACAACACAACAAGCCACAACACGACACGACAAGCCACGACACGACACGCCACAACACAACACAACAAGCCACAACACGACACGACAAGCCACGACACGACACGACACGCCACAACAAGCCACAACACGACACGACACGCCACAACAAGCCACGACACGACACGACACGCCACAACAAGCCACAACACGACACGACACGCCACAACAAGCCACGACACGACACGCCACAACAAGCCACAACACGACACGACACGCCACAACAAGCCACGACACGACACGACACGACACGCCACGACACGCCACGACACGCCACAACAAGCCACAACACGACACGACAAGCCACGACACGCCACAACAAGCCACAACACGCCACGACACGCCACGACACGCCACAACAAGCCACAACACGACACGACACGCCACGACACGCCACAACACGCCACGACACGCCACAACAAGCCACAACACGCCACGACACGCCACGACACGCCACAACAAGCCACAACACGACACGACACGACACGCCACAACAAGCCACAACACGACACGACACGACACGCCACAACAAGCCACAACACGACACGACACACCACAACACGACACGCCACGACACAACACAACACAACAAGCCACAACACGACACGCCACAACACGACACGACACGCCACGACACGCCACAACAAGCCACAACACGCCACGACACGCCACGACACGCCACAACAAGCCACAACACGCCACGACACGCCACAACAAGCCACAACACGACACGACACGCCACGACACGCCACAACAAGCCACAACACGCCACGACACGCCACGACACGCCACAACAAGCCACAACACGACACGACACGACACGCCACAACAAGCCACAACACAACACGACACGCCACGACACAACACGCCACAACACGACACGACACGCCACAACACGACACGCCACGACACAACACGACACAACAAGCCACAATACGACACGCCACAACACGACACGACAAGCCACGACACGACACGCCACGCCACAACAAGCCACAACACGACACGCCACAACACGACACGACAAGCCACAACACAACACAACAAGCCACAACACGACACGCCACAACACGACACGACAAGCCACAACACAACACAACAAGCCACGACACAACACAACAAGCCACGACACGACACGACACGCCACGACACGCCACGACACGCCACAACAAGCCACAACACGACACGCCACGACACAACACGCCACAACACGACACGACAAGCCACGACACGACGCGCCACGACAAGCCACAACACGACACAACACGCCACGACACGACACGACAAGCCACAACACGACACGACAAGCCACGACACGACACGCCACAACAAGCCACAACACGACACGACACGACACGCCACGACACGCCACAACAAGCCACGACACGACACGCCACAACAAGCCACAACACGACACAACACGCCACAACAAGCCACAACACGACACGCCACGACACGCCACGACACGACACGACAAGCCACGACACGACACGCCACAACAAGCCACAACACGACACGACACGACACGCCACGACACGCCACAACAAGCCACAACACGACACGACACGCCACGACACGCCACAACACGCCACGACAAGCCACAACACGCCACCACACGCCACGACAAGCCACAACACGACACAACACGCCACGACACAACACAACACAACACAACAAGCCACAACACGACACGACAAGCCACGACACGACACGCCACAACACAACACAACAAGCCACAACACGACACGCCACGACACGACACGACAAGCCACGACACGACACGACACGCCACAACAAGCCACAACACGACACGACACGACACGCCACAACAAGCCACGACACGACACGACACGACACGCCACGACACGCCACGACACGCCACAACAAGCCACAACACGACACGACACGACACGCCACGACACGCCACAACAAGCCACAACACGCCACGCCACGACACGCCACGACACGCCACAACAAGCCACAACACGACACGACACGCCACGACAAGCCACAACACGCCACGACACGCCACGCCACGACACGCCACAACAAGCCACAACACGCCACGACACGACACGCCACGACACGCCACGACACGACACGCCACAACAAGCCACAACACGCCACGACACGACACGCCACGACACGCCACGACACGACACGCCACAACAAGCCACAACACGACACGACACGACACGCCACAACAAGCCACAACACGACACGACACGCCACGACGCGCCACAACAAGCCACAACACGACACGACACGACACGCCACGAGACGCCACAACACGCCACGACACGACACGCCACGCCACAACACAACACGCCACAACAAGCCACAACACGACACGCCACGAGACGCCACAACACGCCACAACACGCCACGCCACGCCACAACACAACACAACACAACACAACAAGCCACAACACAACACAACAAGCCACAACACAACACAACACAACAAGCCACAACACAACACAACAAGCCACAACACAACACAACAAGCCACAACACAACAAGCCACAACACAACACAACAAGCCACAACACAACACAACAAGCCACAACACAACACAACACAACATGCCACAACACAACACAACATGCCACAACACAACACAACATGCCACAACACAACAAGCCACAACACAACACGACAAGCCACAACACAACACAACAAGCCACAACACAACACAACAAGCCACGACCCAACACAACAAGCCACGACACAACACAACAAGCCACGACACGACACGACAAGCCACGACACGACACAACATGCCACAACACAACAAGCCACAACACAACACGACAAGCCACAACACAACACAACACAACACGCCACAACACAACACAACACAACACAACAAGCCACAACACGACACGACAAGCCACGACACGACACGACACGACACGACAAGCCACAACACGACACGACACGCCACAACACGACACGCCACGCCACAACACGCCACGCCACGACACGACACGCCACAACAAGCCACAACACGACACGACACGCCACAACACGACACGCCACGACACAACACGCCACAACACGACACGACAAGCCACGACACGACGCGCCACGACAAGCCACGACACGACACGACACGCCACAACAAGCCACAACACGACACGCCACGACAAGCCACAACACGACACGACACGCCACGACACGCCACGACAAGCCACGAAAAGCCACAACACGACACGACACGCCACAACAAGCCACAACACGACACGCCACGACAAGCCACAACACGACACGCCACGACAAGCCACAACACGACACAACACGCCACGACACAACACAACACAACAAGCCACAACACGACACGACAAGCCACGACACGACACGCCACAACACGACAAGCCACAACACGACAAGCCACAACACGACACGCCACGACACGCCACGACACGACACGCCACAACAAGCCACAACACGACACGACACGCCACGACACAACAAGCCACAACACGACACGCCACAACACGACACGCCACGACACGACACGACAAGCCACAACAAGCCACAACACGACACGACACGACACGCCACAACAAGCCACAACACGACACGACACGCCACGACACGCCACAACACGCCACGACAAGCCACAACACGCCACCACACGCCACGACACGACACGACAAGCCACAACAAGCCACAACACGACACGACACGCCACAACACAACACAACACAACAAGCCACAAAACGACACGCCACGACACAACACAACACAACAAGCCACAACACGACAAGCCACGACACGACACGACACGCCACAACAAGCCACAACACGACACGACACGACACGCCACGACACGCCACAACAAGCCACAACACGCCACGACACGCCACGACACGCCACTACAAGCCACAACACAACACAACAAGCCACGACACGACACGACACAACACAACACAACAAGCCACAACACGACACGACACGCCACAACAAGCCACAACACGACACGACACGCCACAACAAGCCACAACACGACACGACACGCCACAACAAGCCACAACACGCCACGACACGACACGACACGACACGCCACAACAAGCCACAACACGACACGACACGACACGCCACGACACGCCACAACAAGCCACAACACGCCACGACACGACACGCCACGACACGCCACAACAAGCCACAACACGCCACGACACGCCACAACAAGCCACAACACGACACGACACGCCACGACACGCCACAACAAGCCACAACACGCCACGACACGACACGCCACGACACGCCACAACAAGCCACAACACGACACGCCACAACACGACACGACACGCCACGACGCGCCACAACAAGCCACAACACGACACGCCACGAGACGCCACAACACTCCACGACACGACACGCCACGCCACAACACACCACGACACAACACGCCACGCCACAACACAACACAACACAACACAACACAACACAACACAACAAGCCACAACACAACACAACACGCCACAACAAGCCACAACACAACACAACACGCCACGACACGCCACGACACGACACGCCACGCCACAACACACCACGACACGCCACGCCACAACACGACACAACACAACACAACAAGCCACAACACAACACAACACAACACAACAAGCCACAACACAACACAACAAGCCACAACACAACACAAGCCACAACACAACACAACAAGCCACAACAAGCCACAACACAACACAACATGCCACAACACAACACAACATGCCACAACACAACACAACATGCCACAACACAACAAGCCACAACACAACACGACAAGCCACAACACAACACAACAAGCCACAACACAACACGCCACAACACAACACAACAAGCCACAACACAACACAACAAGCCACGACACAACACAACAAGCCACGACACGACAAGCCACGACACGACACGACACGACACGCCACGCCACGCCACGACACGACACGACGCGCCACAACAAGCCACAACACGACACGACACAACACAACAAGCCACGACACGACACGACACGCCACAACAAGCCACAACACGACACGCCACGCCACAACAAGCCACAACACGACACGACACGACACAACACGCCACAACACGACACGACAAGCCACGACACGACACGCCACGACACAACACAACACAACAAGCCACAACACGACACGCCACAACACGACACGACAAGCCACAACACAACACAACAAGCCACGACACAACACAACAAGCCACGACACAACACAACAAGCCACGACACAACACAACAAGCCACGACACGACACGACAAGCCACGACACGACACGACACGCCACAACAAGCCACAACACGACACGACACGCCACGACACGACACGACACGACACGCCACAACAAGCCACAACACGACACGACACGCCACAACACGACACGCCACGACACAACACGCCACAACACGACACGACAAGCCACGACACGACACGCCACGACACAACACAACACAACAAGCCACAACACGACACGCCACAACACGACACGACAAGCCACGACACGACACGCCACGCCACAACAAGCCACAACACGACACGCCACAACACGACACGACAAGCCACAACACAACACAACAAGCCACAACACGACACGCCACAACACGACACGACACGCCACAACACGACACGACAAGCCACAACACAACACAACAAGCCACAACACGACACGCCACAACACGACACGACAAGCCACAACACAACACAACAAGCCACGACACGACACGACAAGCCACGACACGACACTACACGCCACAACAAGCCACAACACGACACGACACGACACGACACGCCACGACACGACACGCCACGACACAACACGCCACAACACGACACGACAAGCCACGACACGACACGCCACGACACAACACAACACAACAAGCCACAACACGACACGCCACAACACGACACGACAAGCCACGACACGACACGCCACGCCACAACAAGCCACAACACGACACGCCACGACAAGCCACAACACGACACGACACGCCACGACACGCCACGACAAGCCACAACACGACACAACACGCCACGACACGCCACGACAAGCCACAACACGACACAACACGCCACGACACGCCACGACAAGCCACAACACGCCACGACACGCCACGACACGCCATGACAAGCCACAACACGCCACGACACGCCACGACAAGCCACAACACGACACAACACGCCACGACACGCCACGACACAACACAACACAACAAGCCACAACACGACACGACAAGCCACGACACAACAAGCCACAACACGACAAGCCACGACACGCCACGACACGCCACGACACGACACGCCACAACACGACACGACAAGCCACGACACAACAAGCCACAACACGACAAGCCACGACACGCCACGACACGCCACGACACGACACGACACGCCACGACACGACACAACAAGCCACAACACGACACGACACGCCACGACACGCCACGACACGCCACAACAAGCCACAACACGACACGACACGCCACGACACGCCACGACACGCCACAACACGCCACAACACGCCACCACACGCCACGACAAGCCACAACACGACACAACACGCCACGACACAACACAACACAACAAGCCACAACACGACACGACAAGCCACGACACGACACGCCACGACACAACACAACAAGCCACGCCACGACACGCCACGACACGCCACGCCACGACACGACAAGCCACGACACGACACGACACGCCACGACACGCCACAACAAGCCACAACACGACACGACACGACACGCCACAACAAGCCACGACACGCCACGCCACGCCACAACAAGCCACAACACGACACGACACGACACGCCACGACACGCCACAACAAGCCACAGCACGCCACGACACGACACTACGCGCCACGACGCGCCACAACAAGCCACGACACGCCACGACACGCCACAACAAGCCACAACACGACACGACACGACACGACACGCCACAACAAGCCACAACACGACACGACACGCCACGACGCGCCACAACAAGCCACAACACGACACGACACGACACGCCACAACACGCCACGCCACGACACGCCACGCCACAACACGCCACGACACGCCACGACACAACACGCCACAACACAACACAACACAACACAACACGCCACAACACGCCACAACAAGCCACAACACGCCACAACAAGCCACAACACGACACGACACGCCACGAGACGCCACAACACGCCACGACACGACACGCCACGCCACAACACGCCACGACACGCCACGCCACAACACGACACAACACGACACAACACAACAAGCCACAACACAACACAACACAACACAACACAACAAGCCACAACACAACACAACAAGCCACAACACAACACAACACAACACAACAAGCCACAACACAACAAGCCACAACACAACACGACAAGCCACAACACAACACAACAAGCCACAACACAACACAACATGCCACAACACAACACAACAAGCCACAACACAACACAAGCCACAACACAACACAACACAACACAACAAGCCACAACACAACAAGCCACAACACAACACGACAAGCCACAACACAACACAACAAGCCACAACACAACACAACATGCCACAACACAACACAACAAGCCACAACACAACACAACAAGCCACAAAACGACACGACACGCCACGACACAACAAGCCACAACACGACACGACACGACACGCCACGACACGCCACAACAAGCCACAACACGCCACGACACGACACGCCACGACACGACACGCCACGACACGCCACAACAAGCCACAACACAACACAACAAGCCACAACACGACAAGCCACAACACAACACGACAAGCCACAACACAACACAACAAGCCACAACACAACACAACAAGCCACGACACGACACGACACGACACAACACAACACAACAAGCCACGACACGACACGACACAACACAACACAACACAACAAGCCACGACACGACACGACACAACACAACACAACAAGCCACAACACGACAAGCCACGACACGACACGACACGCCACAACAAGCCACAACACGACACGACACGACACGCCACGACACGCCACAACAAGCCACAACACAACACAACAAGCCACGACACGACACGCCACGACACAACACAACACAACAAGCCACAACACGACACGCCACGACACAACACAACACAACAAGCCACAACACGACACGACACGACACGCCACAACAAGCCACAACACGACACGACACGCCACAACAAGCCACAACACGACACGACACGCCACGACACGCCACAACAAGCCACAACACGCCACGACACGCCACAACAAGCCACAACACGACACGACACGACACGCCACGACACGCCACAACAAGACACGACACGACACGCCACGACACGCCACAACAAGCCACAACACGCCACGACACGACACGCCACGACACGCCACAACAAGCCACAACACGACACGACACGACACGACACGCCACGACACGCCACAACAAGCCACAACACGCCACGCCACGACACGCCACGACACGCCACAACAAGCCACAACACGCCACGACACGCCACAACAAGCCACAACACGACACGACACGACACGCCACGACACGCCACAACAAGCCACAACACGCCACAACACGACACGACGCGCCACAACAAGCCACAACACGAGACGCCACAACACGCCACGACACGACACGCCACGCCACAACACGCCACGACACAACACGCCACGCCACAACACAACACAACACAACACAACAAGCCACAACACAACACAACACGCCACAACACGCCACAACAAGCCACAACACGACACGCCACGAGACGCCACAACACGCCACAACACGCCACGACACGCCACGACACGACACGCCACGACACGCCACGACACGACACGCCACGCCACAACACACCACAACAAGCCACAACACAACACAACACAACAAGCCACAACACAACACAACACAACACAACAAGCCACAACACAACACAACAAGCCACAACACAACACAACACAACACAACAAGCCACAACACAACACAACAAGCCACGACACAACACAACAAGCCACGACACAACACAACAAGCCACGACACAACACAACACAACAAGCCACAACACAACACAACACAACACAACAAGCCACAACACAACACAACAAGCCACAACACAACACAACAAGCCACAGCACAACAAGCCACAACACAACACAACACAACAAGCCACAGCACAACAAGCCACAACACAACACAACAAGCCACAACACAACACAACATGCCACAACACAACATGCCACAACACAACACGCCACAACACAACACAACAAGCCACGACACAACACAACAAGCCACGACACGACACGACAAGCCACGACACGACACGACACGCCACAACAAGCCACAACACGACACGACACGACACGCCACGCCACGACACGACACGACACGACACGCCACAACAAGCCACAACACGACACGACACGCCACGACACGACACGCCACAACAAGCCACAACAAGCCACAACACGACACGACACGACACAACACGCCACAACACGACACGACAAGCCACGACACGACACGCCACGACACAACACAACACAACAAGCCACAACACGACACGCCACAACACGACACGACAAGCCACAACACAACACAACAAGCCACGACACAACACAACAAGCCACGACACGACACGACAAGCCACGACACGACACGACACGCCACAACAAGCCACAACACGACACGACACGACACGCCACGACACGACACGACACGCCACAACACGACACGACACGCCACAACACGACACGCCACGACACAACACGACACGACAAGCCACGACACGACACGCCACGACACAACACAACACAACAAGCCACAACACGACACGACAAGCCACGACACGACACGCCACGCCACAACAAGCCACAACACGACACGCCACAACACGACACGACAAGCCACAACACAACACAACAAGCCACAACACGACACGCCACAACACGACACGACAAGCCACAACACAACACAACAAGCCACGACACGACACGACACGACACGCCACAACAAGCCACAACACGACACGACACGACACGCCACGACACGACACGACACGACACGCCACAACAAGCCACAACACGACACGACACGCCACGACACGCCACGCCACAACACGACACGACACGACACGCCACGACACGACACGACACGACACGCCACAACAAGCCACAACACGCCACGACACGCCACAACACGACACGACAAGCCACGACACGACACGCCACGACACAACACAACACAACAAGCCACAACACGACACGCCACAACACGACACGACAAGCCACGACACGACACGCCACGCCACAACAAGCCACAACACGACACGCCACGACACGCCACGACACTACACGCCACGACACGCCACGACAAGCCACGACAAGCCACAACACGCCACGACACGCCACGACACGCCACGACAAGCCACAACACGCCACGACAAGCCACAACACGACACAACACGCCACGACACAACACAACACAACAAGCCACAACACGACACGACAAGCCACGACACAACAAGCCACAACACGACACGACGCGCCACGACGCGCCACAACAAGCCACGACACGCCACAACAAGCCACAACACGACACGACACGACACGCCACGACACGACACGCCACAACAAGCCACAACACGACACGACACGCCACGACGCGCCACAACAAGCCACAACACGACACGCCACGACACGCCACGCCACAACACGCCACGACACGCCACGACACAACACGCCACAACACAACACAACACGCCACAACACGCCACAACAAGCCACAACACGCCACAACAAGCCACAACACAACACAACACAACACAACAAGCCACAACACAACACAACACAACACAACACGCCACAACACGCCACAACAAGCCACAACACGCCACAACAAGCCACAACACGACACGACACGCCACGAGACGCCACAACACGCCACGACACGCCACGACACGCCACGCCACAACACGCCACGACACGCCACGCCACAACACGACACAACACAACACAACAAGCCACAACACAACACAACACAACAAGCCACAACACAACACAACACAACAAGCCACAACACAACACAACAAGCCACAACACAACACAAGCCACAACACAACACAAGCCACAACACAACACAACACAACAAGCCACAACACAACAAGCCACAACACAACAAGCCACAACACAACACAACAAGCCACAACACAACACGACAAGCCACAACACAACACAACAAGCCACAACACAACACAACATGCCACAACACAACAAGCCACAACACAACACGACAAGCCACAACACAACACGACAAGCCACAACACAACACAACAAGCCACAACACAACACAACAAGCCACAACACAACACAACATGCCACAACACAACACAACATGCCACAACACAACAAGCCACAACACAACACGACAAGCCACAACACAACACAACAAGCCACAACACAACACAACAAGCCACAACACGACAAGCCACGACACGACACGACACGCCACAACAAGCCACAACACGACACGACACGACACGCCACGACACGCCACAACAAGCCACAACACGACACGACACGCCACGACACGCCACAACAAGCCACAACACGACACGCCACAACACGACACGACGCGCCACAACAAGCCACAACACGAGACGCCACGAGACGCCACAACACGCCACGACACGACACGCCACGCCACAACACGCCACGACACAACACGCCACGCCACAACACAACACAACACAACACAACACAACACAACAAGCCACAACACAACACGCCACAACACGCCACAACAAGCCACAACACGACACGCCACGAGACGCCACAACACGCCACAACACGCCACGACACGCCACGACACGACACGCCACGACACGCCACGACACGACACGCCACGCCACAACACACCACAACAAGCCACAACACAACACAACACAACACAACAAGCCACAACACAACACAACACAACACAACAAGCCACAACACAACACAACAAGCCACAACACAACACAACACAACAAGCCACAGCACAACAAGCCACAACACAACACAACACAAGCCACAACACAACACAACAAGCCACAACACAACACAACATGCCACAACACAACACAACATGCCACAACACAACACAACATGCCACAACACAACACGCCACAACACAACACAACAAGCCACAACACAACACAACAAGCCACGACACAACACAACAAGCCACGACACGACACGACAAGCCACGACACGACACGACACGCCACAACAAGCCACAACACGACACGACACGACACGCCACGCCACGCCACGACACGACACGACACGCCACAACAAGCCACAACACGACACGACACAACACAACAAGCCACAACACAACACAACAAGCCACGACACGACACGACACGCCACAACAAGCCACAACACGACACGACACGACACGCCACGACACGACACGACACGACACGCCACAACAAGCCACAACACGACACGACACGACACAACACGCCACAACACGACACGACAAGCCACGACACGACACGCCACGACACAACACAACACAACAAGCCACAACACGACACGCCACAACACGACACGACAAGCCACAACACAACACAACAAGCCACGACACAACACAACAAGCCACGACACGACACGACAAGCCACGACACGACACGACACGCCACAACACGACACGACAAGCCACAACACGACACGACACGCCACGACACGACACGACACGCCACAACACGACACGACACGCCACAACACGACACGCCACGACACAACACGCCACAACACGACACGACAAGCCACGACACGACACGCCACGACACAACACAACACAACAAGCCACAACACGACACGCCACAACACGATGCGACACGCCACGACACAACACAACACAACAAGCCACAACACGACACGCCACAACACGACACGACAAGCCACGACACGACACGCCACGCCACAACAAGCCACAACACGACACGACACGACAAGCCACAACACAACACAACAAGCCACGACACGCCACAACACGACACGACAAGCCACAACACAACACAACAAGCCACGACACGACACGACAAGCCACGACACGACACGACACGCCACAACAAGCCACAACACGACACGACACGACACGCCACGACACGACACGACACGACACGCCACAACAAGCCACAACACGACACGACACGCCACAACACGACACGACATGACACGACACGCCACAACAAGCCACAACACGACACGACACGCCACAACACGACACGCCACGACACAACACGCCACAACACGACACGACACGACACGCCACAACACGACACGACAAGCCACGACACGACACGCCACGCCACAACAAGCCACAACACGACACGCCACGACACGCCACGACACGACACGCCACGACACGCCACGACAAGCCACAACACGACACGACACGCCACGACACGCCACGACAAGCCACAACACGACACAACACGCCACGACACGCCACGACAAGCCACGACACGCCACAACACGCCACGACACGCCACGACACGCCACGACAAGCCACAACACGCCACGACAAGCCACAACACGACACAACACGCCACGACACAACACAACACAACAAGCCACAACACGACACGACAAGCCACGACACAACAAGCCACAACACGACAAGCCACAACACGACACGACACGACACGCCACGACACGACACGCCACAACAAGCCACAACACGACACGACACGCCACGACACGCCACAACAAGCCACAACACGACACGACACGCCACGACACGCCACAACACGCCACAACACGCCACCACACGCCACGACAAGCCACAACACGACACAACACGCCACGACACAACACAACACAACAAGCCACAACACGACACGACAAGCCACGACACGACACGCCACAACACGACACGCCACGACACGCCACGACACGACACGACAAGCCACGACACGACACGACACGCCACAACAAGCCACAACACGACACGACACGACACGCCACGACACGCCACGACACGCCACAACAAGCCACAACACGCCACGACACGCCACAACAAGACACGACACGACACGACACGCCACGACACGCCACGCCACGCCACGACACGACACGCCACAACAAGCCACAACACGACACGACACGACACGCCACGACACGCCACGACACGCCACAACAAGCCACAACACGACACGACACGACACGCCACGACACGCCACGACACGCCACAACAAGACACGACACGACACGACACGCCACGCCACGCCACGCCACGACACGACGCGCCACGACGCGCCACAACAAGCCACGACACGCCACAACAAGCCACAACACGACACGACACGACACGACACGACACGACACGCCACAACAAGCCACGACACGACACGACACGCCACGACGCGCCACAACAAGCCACAACACGACACGACACGACACGCCACAACACGCCACGACACGACACGCCACGCCACGCCACGACACAACGCGCCACGACGCGCCACAACAAGCCACGACACGCCACGACACGCCACAACAAGCCACAACACGACACGACACGACACGACACGACACGCCACAACAAGCCACAACACGACACGACACGCCACGACGCGCCACAACAAGCCACGACACGACACGACACGCCACAACACGCCACGACACGACACGCCACGCCACAACACGCCACGACACGCCACGCCACAACACAACACAACACAACACAACACGCCACAACACGCCACAACAAGCCACAACACGCCACAACAAGCCACAACACAACACAACACAACAAGCCACAACACAACACAACACAACACGCCACAACACGCCACAACAAGCCACAACACGCCACAACAAGCCACAACACGACACGACACGCCACGACACGCCACAACAAGCCACAACACGACACGACACGCCACGACACGCCACAACACGCCACAACACGCCACCACACGCCACGACAAGCCACAACACGACACGACACGCCACGACACAACACAACACAACAAGCCACAACACGACACGCCACGACACGACACGACACGACACGACAAGCCACGACACGACACGACACGCCACAACACGACACGACACGACACGCCACGACACGCCACGACACGCCACAACAAGACACGACACGCCACGCCACGCCACGCCACGCCACGCCACGACACGACGCGCCACGACGCGCCACAACAAGCCACGACACGCCACGACACGCCACAACAAGCCACGACAAGCCACAACACGACACGACACGCCACGACGCGCCACAACAAGCCACAACACGACACGCCACAACAAGCCACAACACGACACGACACGCCACGACGCGCCACAACAAGCCACAACACGACACGACACGACACGCCACAACACGCCACGACACGACACGCCACAACACGCCACGACACGCCACGACACAACACGCCACGACACAACACAACACAACAAGCCACAACACAACACAACAAGCCACAACACAACACAACACAACAAGCCACAACACAACACAACAAGCCACAACACAACACAAGCCACAACACAACACAACACAACAAGCCACAACACAACACGCCACAACACAACACAACAAGCCACAACACGCCACGCCACAACACGACACAACAGAACACAACAAGCCACAACACAACACAACACAACACGCCACAACACAACACAACACAACAAGCCACAACACAACACAACAAGCCACAACACAACACAACAAGCCACGACACGACACGCCACAACAAGCCACGACACGACACGCCACAACAAGCCACAACAAGCCACAACACGACACGACACGCCACGACACGCCACGACACAACACGCCACGACACGACACGCCACGACACAACACGCCACGACACGACACGCCACGACACAACACAACACAACAAGCCACAACACGACACGCCACAACACGACACGACAAGCCACGACACGACACGACACGCCACAACAAGCCACAACACGACACGCCACGACACGCCACGACAAGCCACAACACGACACAACACGCCACGACACAACACAACACAAGCCACAACACGCCACGACAAGCCACAACACGCCACGACACGCCACGACAAGCCACAACACGACACAACACGCCACGACACAACACAACACAAGCCACAACACGACACGACAAGCCACGACACGACACGCCACAACACAACAAGCCACAACACAACACAACAAGCCACAACACAACACAACACAACAAGCCACAACACAACACAACATGCCACAACACAACACAACAAGCCACAACACAACACAACATGCCACAACACAACACAACAAGCCACAACACAACACAACATGCCACAACACAACACAACATGCCACAACACAACAAGCCACAACACAACACAACAAGCCACAACACAACACAACACAACATGCCACAACACAACAAGCCACAACACAACACGACAAGCCACAACACAACACAACAAGCCACAACACAACACAACAAGCCACAACACAACACAACACAACAAGCCACAACACAACACAACATGCCACAACACAACACAACATGCCACAACACAACACAACAAGCCACAACACAACACAACAAGCCACAACACAACACAACACAACATGCCACAACACAACAAGCCACAACACAACACAACATGCCACAACACAACACAACAAGCCACAAGACAACACAACAAGCCACAACACAACACAACAAGCCACAACACAACACAACACAACAAGCCACAACACAACACAACATGCCACAACACAACACAACAAGCCACAACACAACACAACATGCCACAACACAACAAGCCACAACACAACACAACATGCCACAACACAACAAGCCACAACACAACAAGCCACAACACAACACAACAAGCCACGACACAACATGCCACATCACAACACAACAAGCCACAACACAACACAACAAGCCACAACACAACACAACAAGCCACAACACAACACAACACAACAAGCCACAACACAACACAACATGCCACAACACAACACGACAAGCCACAACACAACACAACAAGCCACAACACAACACAACACAACAAGCCACAACACAACACAACATGCCACAACACAACACAACAAGCCACAACACAACACAACAAGCCACGACACAACATGCCACATCACAACACAACAAGCCACAACACAACACAACAAGCCACAACACAACACAACACAACAAGCCACAACACAACACAACATGCCACAACACAACACAACAAGCCACAACACAACACAACAAGCCACAAC
Source organism: Telmatherina bonti (assembly GCF_933228915.1). NCBI lineage: Eukaryota > Metazoa > Chordata > Actinopteri > Atheriniformes > Telmatherinidae > Telmatherina > Telmatherina bonti. Next base: position 1,917,796 of record NC_136632.1, on the reverse strand, counting down.
ACAACACAACACAACAAGCCACAACACAACACAACATGCCACAACACAACACAACATGCCACAACACAACACAACAAGCCACAACACAACACAACATGCCACAACACAACAAGCCACAACACAACACAACATGCCACAACACAACAAGCCACAACACAACAAGCCACAACACAACACAACAAGCCACGACACAACATGCCACATCACAACACAACAAGCCACAACACAACACAACAAGCCACAACACAACACAACAAGCCACAACACAACACAACACAACAAGCCACAACACAACACAACATGCCACAACACAACACGACAAGCCACAACACAACACAACAAGCCACAACACAACACAACACAACAAGCCACAACACAACACAACATGCCACAACACAACACAACAAGCCACAACACAACACAACAAGCCACGACACAACATGCCACATCACAACACAACAAGCCACAACACAACACAACAAGCCACAACACAACACAACACAACAAGCCACAACACAACACAACATGCCACAACACAACACAACAAGCCACAACACAACACAACAAGCCACAACACAACACAACACAACAAGCCACAACACAACACAACATGCCACAACACAACACAACAAGCCACAACACAACACAACATGCCACAACACAACACGACAAGCCACAACACAACACAACAAGCCACAACACAACACAACACAACAAGCCACAACACAACACAACATGCCACAACACAACACAACAAGCCACAACACAACACAACAAGCCACGACACAACATGCCACATCACAACACAACAAGCCACAACACAACACAACAAGCCACAACACAACACAACACAACAAGCCACAACACAACACAACATGCCACAACACAACACAACAAGCCACAACACAACACAACAAGCCACAACACAACACAACACAACAAGCCACAACACAACACAACATGCCACAACACAACACAACATGCCACAACACAACACAACATGCCACAACACAACAAGCCACAACAAGCCACAACACAACAAGCCACAACACAACAAGCCACAACACAACAAGCCACAACACAACACGACAAGCCACAACACAACACGACAAGCCACAACACAACACGACAAGCCACAACACAACACAACAAGCCACAACACAACAAGCCACAACACAACACAACACAACACAACAAGCCACAACACAACACGACAAGCCACAACACAACACGACAAGCCACAACACAACACGACAAGCCACGACACAACACGACAAGCCACAACACAACACGACAAGCCACAACACAACACGACAAGCCACAACACAACACAACAAGCCACAACACAACACGACACGACACGACACGACACGACACGACAAGCCACAACACGACAAGCCACAACACGACAAGCCACAACACAACACGACAAGCCACAACACAACACGACAAGCCACAACACAACAAGCCACAACACAACACGACAAGCCACAACACAACACGACAAGCCACAACACAACACGACAAGCCACAACACGACAAGCCACAACAAGCCACAACACAACACGACAAGCCACAACACAACACGACAAGCCACAACACAACACGACAAGCCACAACACAACACAACAAGCCACAACAAGCCACAAAACAACACAACAAGCCACAACACAACAAGCCACAACACAACAAGCCACAACAAGCCACAACACAACACAACAAGCCACAACACAACACGACAAGCCACAACACAACACGACAAGCCACAACACAACACGACAAGCCACAACACAACACGACAAGCCACAACACAACAAGCCACAACAAGCCACAACACAACACGACAAGCCACAACACAACACAACAAGCCACAACAAGCCACAACACAACAAGCCACAACACAACACAACAAGCCACAACACGACACGACAAGCCACGCCACAACACGACACGACAAGCCACGACACGACACGCCACAACAAGCCACAACACGACACGACACGACACGCCACAACACGACACAACACGACACGACAAGCCACGCCACAACACGACACGACAAGCCACGACACGACACGCCACAACAAGCCACAACACGACACGACAAGCCACAACACGACACGCCACGACACAACACGCCACAACACGACACGACAAGCCACAACACGACACGACAAGCCACAACACGACACGACAAGCCACAACACGACACGCCACGACACAACACAACACAACAAGCCACAACACGACACGACACGCCACAACACGACACGACAAGCCACGACACGACACGCCACAACAAGCCACAACACGACACGACACGCCACGACACGACACGCCACGACACGACACGCCACGACACGCCACGACAAGCCACAACACGACACAACACGCCACAACACGACACGACAAGCCACGACACGACACGCCACGACACAACACAACACAACAAGCCACGACACGACACGCCACGACAAGCCACGACACGCCACGACACGACAAGCCACGACACGACACGCCACAACAAGCCACAACACGACACGACACGACACGCCACGACACGCCACAACAAGCCACAACACGACACGCCACGACACGCCACAACACGCCACGACACGACACGCCACGACACGCCACAACAAGCCACAACACGACACGACACGCCACAACAAGCCACGACACGACACGACACAACACGCCACGACACGCCACAACAAGCCACAACACGACACGACACGACACGACACGCCACGACACGCCACAACACGCCACGACACAACACGCCACGCCACAACACGACACAACACAACACAAGCCACAACACAACACAACAAGCCACAACACAACACAACACAACACAACAAGCCACAACACAACACAACAAGCCACAACACGACACAACACAACAAGCCACAACACAACACAACAAGCCACAACACAACACAAGCCACAACACAACACAACACAAGCCACAACACAACACAACAAGCCACAACACAACACAACACAACACAACAAGCCACAACACAACAAGCCACAACACAACAAGCCACAACACAACACAACACAACAAGCCACAACACAACACAACAAGCCACAACACAACACAAGCCACAACACAACACAACACAACAAGCCACAACACAACACGCCACAACACAACACAACAAGCCACAACACGCCACGCCACAACACGACACAACACAACACAACAAGCCACAACACAACACAACACAACACGCCACAACACAACACAACACAACAAGCCACAACACAACACAACAAGCCACAACACAACACAACAAGCCACGACACGCCACAACAAGCCACAACACGACACGACACGCCACAACAAGCCACAACACGACACGACACGCCACGACACGCCACGACACAACACGCCACGACACGACACGCCACGACACAACACGCCACGACACGACACGCCACGACACAACACAACACAACAAGCCACAACACGACACGACACGACAAGCCACGACACGACACGACACGCCACAACAAGCCACAACACGACACGCCACGACACGACAAGCCACAACACGCCACGACACGCCACGACAAGCCACAACACGACACAACACGCCACGACACAACACAACACAAGCCACAACACGCCACGACAAGCCACAACACGCCACGACACGCCACGACAAGCCACAACACGACACAACACGCCACGACACAACACAACACAAGCCACAACACGACACGACAAGCCACGACACGACACGCCACGACACAACAAGCCACAACACGACACGCCACAACACGCCACGACACGCCACGACACGACACGACAAGCCACGACACGACACGCCACAACAAGCCACAACACGACACGACACGCCACGACACGCCACGACACGCCACAACAAGCCACAACACGACACGACACGCCACGACACGCCACAACACGCCACGACAAGCCACAACACGCCACCACACGCCACGACAAGCCACAACACGACACAACACGCCACGACACAACACAACAAGCCACAACACGACACGACAAGCCACGACACGACACGCCACGACACAACACAACACAACAAGCCACAACACGACACGCCACGACACGCCACGACACGACACAAGCCACGACACGACACGACACGCCACAACAAGCCACAACACGACACGACACGCCACGACACGCCACAACAAGCCACAACACGCCATGACACGACACGCCACGACACGCCACAACAAGCCACAACACGACACGACACGCCACGCCACAACAAGCCACGACACGACACGCCACGACACGCCACAACAAGCCACAACACGCCACGACACGCCACAACAAGCCACGACACGACACGCCACGACACGCCACAACAAGCCACAACACGACACAACACGCCACGACACAACACAACACAAGCCACAACACGCCACGACAAGCCACAACACGCCACGACACGCCACGACAAGCCACAACACGACACAACACGCCACGACACAACACAACACAAGCCACAACACGACACGACAAGCCACGACACGACACGCCACGACACAACAAGCCACAACACGACACGCCACAACACGCCACGACACGCCACGACACGACACGACAAGCCACGACACGACACGCCACAACAAGCCACAACACGACACGACACGCCACGACACGCCACTACAAGCCACAACACGACACGACACGCCACTACACGCCACGACAAGCCACAACACGCCACCACACGCCACGACAAGCCACAACACGACACAACACGCCACGACACAACACAACAAGCCACAACACGACACGACAAGCCACGACACGACACGCCACGACACAACACAACACAACAAGCCACAACACGACACGCCACGACACGACACAAGCCACGACACGACACGACACGCCACAACAAGCCACAACACGACACGACACGCCACGACACGCCACAACAAGCCACAACACGCCACGACACGACACGCCACGACACGCCACAACAAGCCACAACACGACACGACACGCCACGCCACAACAAGCCACGACACGACACGCCACGACACGCCACAACAAGCCACAACACGCCACGACACGCCACAACAAGCCACGACACGACACGCCACAACAAGCCACAACACGACACGACACGCCACGACGCGCCACAACAAGCCACAACACGACACGACACGCCACGAGACGCCACAACACGCCACGACACGCCACGCCACGCCACAACACGCCACGCCACAACACAACACAACACAACACAACAAGCCACAACACGCCACAACAAGCCACAACACGCCACGCCACAACACAACACAACACAACACAACACGCCACAACACGCCACAACAAGCCACAACACGACACGACACGACACGCCACGAGACGCCACAACACGCCACGACACGCCACAACACGCCACGACACGCCACGACACAACACAACACAACAAGCCACAACACAACACAACACAACACAACAAGCCACAACACAACACAACACAACACAACAAGCCACAACACAACACAACAAGCCACAACACAACACAAGCCACAACACAACACAACACAACAAGCCACAACACAACAAGCCACAACACAACACAACAAGCCTCAACACAACACAACAAGCCTCAACACAACACAACAAGCCACAACACAACACAACAAGCCACAACACAACACAACAAGCCACAACACAACACAACATGCCACAACACAACACAACATGCCACAACACAACAAGCCACAACACAACAAGCCACAACACAACACAACACAACAAGCCACAACACAACACAACATGCCACAACACAACACAACAAGCCACAACACAACACAACATGCCACAACACAACACAACAAGCCACAACACAACACAACACAACAAGCCACAACACAACAAGCCACAACACAACACAACATGCCACAACACAACAAGCCACAACACGCCAAGCCACAACACAACACAACAAGCCACAACACAACAAGCCACAACACAACACAACATGCCACAACACAACAAGCCACAACACAACACAACATGCCACAACACAACAAGCCACAACACGCCAAGCCACAACACAACACAACAAGCCACAACACAACAAGCCACAACACAACACAACATGCCACAACACAACACAACAAGCCACAACACAACACAACACAACAAGCCACAACACAACAAGCCACAACACAACACAACATGCCACAACACAACAAGCCACAACACGACAAGCCACAACACAACACAACAAGCCACAACACAACAAGCCACAACACAACACAACACAACAAGCCACAACACAACACAACATGCCACAACACAACACAACAAGCCACAACACAACATGCCACAACACAACACAACAAGCCACAACACAACACAACACAACAAGCCACAACACAACACAACATGCCACAACACAACACAACATGCCACAACACAACAAGCCACAACACAACACAACAAGCCACAACACAACACAACAAGCCACAACACAACAAGCCACAACACAACACAACATGCCACAACACAACAAGCCACAACACAACACGACAAGCCACAACACAACACAACAAGCCACAACACAACAAGCCACAACACAACACAACACAACAAGCCACAACACAACACAACATGCCACAACACAACACAACATGCCACAACACAACACAACATGCCACAACACAACAAGCCACAACACAACACAACACAACAAGCCACAACACAACAAGCCACAACACAACATGCCACAACACAACAAGCCACAACACAACAAGCCACAACACAACACAACACAACAAGCCACAACACAACACAACACGCCACAACACGCCACAACAAGCCACAACACGAGACGCCACAACACGCCAGAACACGCCACGACACGCCACGACACGACACGCCACGACACGCCACGCCACGCCACAACACACCACAACAAGCCACAACACAACACAACACAACACAACAAGCCTCAACACAACACAACACAACACAACAAGCCACAACACAACACAACAAGCCACAACACAACACGACAAGCCACAACACAACACGACAAGCCACAACACAACACGACAAGCCACAACACAACAAGCCACAACACAACAAGCCACAACACAACACGACACAACACAACACGACACAACACAACACGACAAGCCACAACACGACAAGCCACAACACGACAAGCCACAACACGACAAGCCACAACAAGCCACAACACAACAAGCCACAACACAACACGACAAGCCACAACACAACACGACAAGCCACAACACGACAAGCCACAACACAACACAACAAGCCACAACACAACAAGCCACAACACAACAAGCCACAACACAACAAGCCACAACACAACACAATTAGCCACAACACAACACGACAAGCCACAACACAACACGACAAGCC
>NC_136632.1:1863700-1903700 GCF_933228915.1 Telmatherina bonti | reverse complement strand
GCCTTTAGTGACATCTGTCTAGTTCCTCCTGTCCACTGGCTGAAATCTGTCCTGTTAGTTTAAACTGTTCTCACATGTCTGATAAAAACCCTCAGAGGGAAGTGAGAGCTGCCTTTTCAGACAGATGTTTTTGTTTTTCTTTCAAGGAAAATGTCCACCGTCTCTTGAACATACAGGCTGATTCTTTTTAGTAACACAAGTCATTTAGATACTTTCTAACTTCACTTCACAATTGAAGAAACATTCAGATCATCACTGAAGGAGTTGATGCAAATAATCTGACAGAAAACAGTTTCTGTTTTACACCGTCGGTCCTGAAAAGTCAGATAAATAAACCTGAACACAGTGATTCATAAATCTCAACATTTTCCCAGTAGAGGACTGGTGTGATGCAGGATTCTACCTGCTCTACGGTACTGGACCTTGGTGAAGAGATTGCTCATGAAAGTCCAAACAATATCACGCAGAGGAAGATTTTTCTGAGCTTTTAGATCCAGTTTGTTTCAGACTGGTGAAGCTCTGTCCATCTTTCCATCAGAGACTCGGAAATGCTGCTTTATGTTACCGACCTGTTCCCAGTTAAACCAGTCATGCTACTGACCTGTTCCCAGTTAAACCAGTCATGCTCCTGACCTGTTCCCAGTTAAACCAGTCATGCTACTGACCTGTTCCCAGTTAAACCAGTCATGCTACTGACCTGTTCCCAGTTAACCCAGTCATGCTACTGACCTGTTCCCAGTTAACCCAGTCATGCTACTGACCTGTTCCCAGTTAAACCAGTCATGCTACCGACCTGTTCCCAGTTAAACCAGTCATGTTACTGACCTGTTCCCAGTTAACCCAGTCATGCTACTGACCTGTTCCCAGTTAACCCAGTCATGCTACCGACCTGTTCCCAGTTAAACCAGTCATGCTACTGACCTGTTCCCAGTTAACCCAGTCATGCTACTGACCTGTTCCCAGTTAACCCAGTCATGCTACTGACCTGTTCCCAGTTAACCCAGTCATGCTACTGACCTGTTCCCAGTTAACCCAGTCATGCTACTGACCTGTTCCCAGTTAAACCAGTCATGCTACCGACCTGTTCCCAGTTAAACCAGTCATGTTACTGACCTGTTCCCAGTTAAACCAGTCATGTTACTGACCTGTTCCCAGTTAACCCAGTCATGCTACTGACCTGTTCCCAGTTAACCCAGTCATGCTACCGACCTGTTCCCAGTTAAACCAGTCATGCTACTGACCTGTTCCCAGTTAACCCAGTCATGCTACCGACCTGTTCCCAGTTAAACCAGTCATGTTACTGACCTGTTCCCAGTTAAACCAGTCATGTTACTGACCTGTTCCCAGTTAAACCAGTCATGTTACTGACCTGTTCCCAGTTAACCCAGTCATGCTACTGACCTGTTCCCAGTTAACCCAGTCATGCTACTGACCTGTTCCCAGTTAAACCAGTCATGCTACCGACCTGTTCCCAGTTAAACCAGTCATGTTACTGACCTGTTCCCAGTTAAACCAGTCATGTTACTGACCTGTTCCCAGTTAACCCAGTCATGCTACTGACCTGTTCCCAGTTAACCCAGTCATGCTACCGACCTGTTCCCAGTTAACCCAGTCATGCTACCGACCTGTTCCCAGTTAAACCAGTCATGCTACCGACCTGTTCCCAGTTAAACCAGTCATGTTACCGACCTCTTCCCAGTTAAACCAGTCATGCTACTGACCTGTTCCCAGTTAAACCAGTCATGTTACTGACCTGTTCCCAGTTAAACCAGTCATGCTACTGACCTGTTCCCAGTTAAACCAGTCATGCTACCGACCTCCTCCCAGTTAAACCAGTCATGCTACTGACCTGTTCCCAGTTAAACCAGTCATGTTACTGAACTGTTCCCAGTTAAACTAGTCATGCTACTGACCTGTTCCCAGTTAAACCAGTCATGTTACTGACCTGTTCCCAGTTAAACCAGTCATGCTCCTGACCTGTTCCCAGTTAAACCAGTCATGTTACTGACCTGTTCCCAGTTAAACTAGTCATGTTACTGACCTGTTTCCTGTTAAACCAGTCATGTTACTGACCTGTTCCCAGTTAAACCAGTCATGTTACTGACCTGTTCCCAGTTAACCCAGTCATGTTACCGACCTGTTCCCAGTTAAACCAGTCATGTTACTGACCTGTTCCCAGTTAAACCAGTCATGTTACTGACCTGTTCCCAGTTAAACCAGTCATGCTACTGACCTGTTCCCAGTTAAACCAGTCATGATACTCACCTGTTCCCAGTTAACCCAGTCATGTTACTGACCTGTTCCCAGTTAAACCAGTCATGTTACTGACCTGTTCCCAGTTAAACCAGTCATGCTACTGACCTGTTCCCAGTTAAACCAGTCATGATACTCACCTGTTTCCAGTTAAACCAGTCATGTTACTGACCTGATCCCAGTTAACCCAGTCATGCTACCGACCTGTTCCCAGTTAACCCAGTCATGTTACCGACCTGTTCCCAGTTAAACCAGTCATGTTACTGACCTGTTCCCAGTTAAACCAGTCATGCTACTGACCTGTTCCCAGTTAAACCAGTCATGTTACTGACCTGTTCCCAGTTAAACCAGTCATGTTACTGACCTGTTCCCAGTTAACCCAGTCATGATACTGACCTGTTCCCAGTTAACCCAGTCATGATACTCACCTGTTCCCAGTTAACCCAGTCATGCTACTGACCTGTTCCCAGTTAAACCAGTCATGTTACTGACCTGTTCCCAGTTAAACCAGTCATGCTACTGACCTTTTCCCAGTTAAACCAGTCATGCTACCGACCTGTTCCCAGTTAAACTAGTCATGTTACTGACCTGTTCCCAGTTAAACCAGTCATGCTACTGACCTGTTCCCAGTTAAACCAGTCATGCTACTGACCTGTTCCCAGTTAAACCAGTCATGCTGCTGACCTGTTCCCAGTTAAACCAGTCATGTTGCTGACCTGATCCCAGTTAAACCAGTCATGTTGCTGACCTGATCCCAGTTAAACCAGTCATGTTGCTGACTTGTTTCTGGTTAAACTGGTTAAACAGGTCATGTTATTTACTTGTCGACATTTAACCCGATTAGCTCTTTCTGTTTTATTTTTGGTCTATTTTTGTTGTTTTCTTTGTTTTTATCTGAAACATTTTTTCTTCTACTGGGAATAAAATCTGACTGATGAGATGCTCAGATTGTTGGATTCTGGGTTTATTTACAGTGTCTTAACTTAAGTTAACTTTAGTTAAGTGACTGTAAATAAACCCAGAATCCAACAAGTTAAGTTAAGTAAAGTTAAGTTAACTTATGCAGGTTTGTAATGTTCCTTGAAACAGACAGTCGTCTCCAGATAAACTCGGCTGCTTTTCTGCAGAGCTGCTCAGGAAGGAGCACAGACGGCATTCTGACATCCCCATGTAGGTCCGTGTGGGTTTATGTAGGTCCAGATATATGTAAGCCTATGTAGGTTCAGGTCCATATAGGTCCAGGTCTATGTAACGGTGTGTTCAGACCATACGCGTTTTGGGCGTCCAAAACGCTGATCGACGCTGCTCACTAAACGGCCACTTTTCTGTCCGACGCCCAAAACACTCCCAACGCTCCTGCCACGTCTGCCGCTTGTCTGGAGCGAGCGGCAAACGCGACGGAAAAGAGAGGAGGGAGGCGGAGCTTTCCTTCCGGTCAGTCTGAATGATGGTGGATTCAGTAGAGCGACGGCATGGTTTTATTTAATAAATAAAGCTAGAGAACGTCGTCGTAGGGCAGTAATAGTCACAGTTAATGCAACAAGAGGTCAAGGTCTCTCAGCAGAGAGCCGCCCCTCCCCTCCAAACAACGCGTTGCTAGGCAACGTATCCTGCTACGTTGCCAAATCAGTAACATTCAGCTTTTTAGCAAGGAATGGTTATCCTAAATATTACACGGAGTAATGGCATCTCAGCCCCGTGTCTGGGTTCACCACAGAAATCCTCCAGGAGCTGCCAGCTGATCGCTCTGATTGGTTGACACTCCACGTCAAGCGTCCAAAGTTCAGCTTTGTCCATCTCTGGCTTTTGACGTGCATTCGGAGCTTAAAAAACCTCTTAAATTTTTGGCACGGAACGCGCTGAAAACGCGATGCGAGAAAGCTCGACGCCCCTTGCCGCGCCTCCCCATAGACTTTACATGGAAACCTGCCGATCTTGACACTCAAAACGCGTTTGGTCTGAACACACCACTATGTAGGTTCAGGTCTGTGTGTGTTCAGGTCTATGTAGGTCCAGGTCTTTGTGGGTCCTCTCAGGTAAAGACTGTTGTTAATGACCTGCAGGTAAAAGCTGCGAGTGGGAAATCCAAAGAGGGAAAGAGATCAGGTCAAAGCTCCGGAGACCCCACTGTGTCCAAGAAAGCCAAGACAGAGCGTTCCTAACCCCCCCACCAAGAGGACGAGGTAGCAAAGTACAGTCCATCATTCTTTACTCACTCCATGACCCTGCACCTGTCCCACCTGTCCTCGCCTGTCCCACCTGTCCCACCTGTCCTCGCCTGTCCCACCTGTCCTCGCCTGTCCCACCTGTCCTCGCCTGTCCTCGCCTGTCCCACCTGTCCCACCTGTCCCACCTGTCCTCGCCTGTCCTCGCCTGTCCCACCTGTCCTCGCCTGTCCTCGCCTGTCCCACCTGTCCTCGCCTGTCCTCGCCTGTCCCACCTGTCCCACCTGTCCCACCTGTCCTCGCCTGTCCTCGCCTGTCCCACCTGTCCTCGCCTGTCCTTGCCTGTCCCACCTGTCCTCGCCTGTCCCACCTGTCCTTGCCTGTCCCATCTGTCCTTCATGCTGCAGACATCTTCATCAGTGCTGAAATAAAAGGAGCTGCAGGCTGGGACTATTTCAGGATGAGTTATTGACTCTGTATGGATTATTGCTTTATTGATCTTTATTAACATAAGCAAACTGTCTCATCCAGGTCAGCTGTTCCAGACTGTCGGCTCTTTCGCAGGAATTTACAGTTTAATAGATCCATTTAACCTGAATCGGGTAAGACGTAAAGCCTCCAGAACAGTGTTTCTCTAATATTCAATTGAAATATCAAGTAAAATATGTAAATAATTGTACATATCATTTAATATATGTAATAAATAAAACTTTAATGTTAAAAAGCAAAAATATTACATCAATTTTAAGAATTGTATTATTTAACATACAGTTTGAAAACCAAAAGTAACTGCATTGTATTTATATAGCAATCATTTTAAAAGCAAAATTATATTTAGCTCCCAGCAGTGAAATCCCAATCGTCACTAAATTTTATACTGTCTATCCGAAGTATTCACCCCCCCACTGTTTCACTCCTATTGTTTTTGTAGATCAGTCTTGTGCAACATAAATTGGCTTTTGTGACCAGAAAACATCATCATCTTCTGCCGCTTATCCGGGGTCGGGTCGCGGGGGCAGCAGCCTAAGCAGGGAAGCCCAGACTTCCCTCTCCCCAGCCACATTTGCCAACTCTGCGGGGGGGATCCCGAGGCGTTCCCAGGCCAGCCGAGAGATATAATCCCTCCAGCGTGTCCTGGGTCTTCCCCGGGGTCTCCTCCCAGAGGGACGTGCCTGGAACACCTCACCAGGGAGGTCCAGGAGGCATCCTGACCAGATGCCCGACCCACCTCAACTGGTTCCTCTCGATGCGGAGGAGCAGCGGCTCTACTCTGAGCCCCTCCCGGATGACTGAGCTCCTCACCCTATCTCTAAGGGAGAGCCCGGCCACCCTGCGGAGGAAACTCATTTCAGCCGCCTGTATACGAGATCTTGTTCTTTCGGTCACGACCCACAGCTCATGACCATAGGTGAGGGTAGGAACGTAGATCGACTGGTAAATCGAGAGCTTCGCCTTCTGGCTCAGCTCCTTCTTCACCACGACAGACCGGCGCAGAGTCCGCATTACTGCAGACGCCGCACCGATCCGTCTGTCGATCTCGCGCTCCATTCTTCCCTCACTCGTGAACAAGACCCCGAGATATTTAAACTCCTCCACTTGAGGCAGGACCTGACTCCCGACCCGGAGAGGGCAATCCACCCTATTCCGGCTGAGGACCATGGTCTTAGATTTGGAGGTGCTGATTCCCATCCCAGCCGCTTCACACTCGGCTACGAATCCCTCAAGCGAGAGCTGGAGATCACGACCAGATGAAGCCAACAGGACCACGTCATCTGCAAAAAGCAGAGACCCAATCCCGAGAACCTAGAAATTCTGTCCATATAAGTTATGAACAGAATCGGTGATAAAGGGCAGCCTTGGCGGAGTCCAGCCCTCACTGGAAACGAATCCGACTTACTACCGGCAATGCGGACCAAGCTCTGACACCTGTCGTACAGGGACCGGACAGCCCGTACAAGGGGGTCTGGTACCCCATACTCCCGGAGTACCACCCACAGGAGCCCCCGGGGGACATGGTCGAATGCCTTCTCCAGGTCCACAAAGCACATGTAGACTGGTTGGGCAAACTCCCATGCCCCCTCCAGGATCCCAAAGAGGGTATAGAGCTGGTCCACTGTTCCGCGACCAGGACGAAAACCACACTGCTCCTCCTCAATCCGAGATTCGACTATCCGGCGGACCCTCCTCTCCAGGACCCCTGAATAGACCTTACCAGGGAGGCTGAGGAGTGTGATTCCCATGTAATTGGAACACACCCTCCGGTCCCCCTTCTTAAAAAGGGGGACGACCTCCCCAGTCTGCCAGTCCAGCGGTACTGCCCCCGATGTCCACGCGATGCTGCAGAGGCGTGTCAGCCAGGACAGCCCCACAGCATCCAGAGCCTTAAGGAACTCCGGGCGGATCTCATCCACCCCCGGGGCCTTGCCGCCAAGGAGCTTTTTGACCACCTCAGCGACTTCAGCCCCAGAGATAGGAGAGTTCACCCCTGAGTCCACCAGCTCTGCTTCCTCATCGGAAGACGTGTTGGTAGGATGGTTGAAGCTCTGCTGAAGGTGGGAGTTGAAGCTCGCTCTGACGGGGGACTCAGCCAGACGTTCCCAGCAGACCCTCACAACACGTTTGGGCCTGCCAGATCTGACTGGCTTCCTCCCCCACCATCTGAGCCAACTCACCACCAGGTGGTGATCAGTTGAAGCTCCGCCCCCCTCTTCACCCGAGTGTCCAAGGCATGTGGCCGCAGGTCCGACGATACGACTACAAAATCGATCATCGAACTGCGGCCCAGGGAATCCTGATGCCAGGTGTACATATGGACACTCTTATGTTGGAACATGGTGTTCATTATGGACAATCCATGACGAGCACAGAAGTCCAATAACAAAACACCATTTGGGTTCAGAGGGGGGGGGACCATGCCTCCCAATCACTCCCCTCCAGGTCTCACTGTCATTGCCCACGTGAGCATTGAAGTCCCCCAGCAGAACAATGGAGTCCCCAGAAGGAGCACCCTCCAGCACTCCCTCCAAGGACTCCAGAAAGGGTGGGTACTCTGAACTGCTGTTCGGTGCATAAGCACAGACAACAGTCAGGACCCGTCCCCCCACCCGGAGGCGGAGGGAAACTACCCTTTCATCCACCGGGGTAAACCCCAACGTGCAGGCACCAAGCTGGGGGCTGATGAGAATGCCCACACCTGCTCGGCGCCTCTCACCATGAGCAACTCCAGAGTGGAAGAAGGTCCAGCCCCTCTCGAGGGTTCTGGTTCCAGAGCCCAAGCCATGCGTCGAGGTGAGTCCAACTATATCTAGTCGGAACCGCTCAACCTCGCGCACAAGCTCAGGCTCCTTCCCCACCAGAGAGGTGACGTTCCACGTCCCTAGAGCCAGCTTCTGCAGCCGGGGATCGGACCGCCAGGGTCCCCGCCCCTTGCTGCCGCCCAGCTCACATTGCACCCGACCCCTACGGCTCCTCCTGGGCCCCATGGGTAAAGGCCCGGCCACCAGACGCTCGCTCACGTACCCCACCTCCAGGCCTGGCTCCAGAGGGGGGTCCCGGTAACCCGCGTCCAGGCAAGGGAACATTTCTGCCCGAGTTTGTGTTCATCATGGGGTTGATGAGCCGTGCTTGGTCTGGTCCCTCCCCTAGACACCTATTTGCGATGGGTGACCCTACCAGGGGCATAAAGCCCCAGACAACATAGCTGCTAGGATCTTTGCGACACACAAACCCCTCCACCACGATAAGGTGACGGCTCAGGGAGGGGCTTTTGTGACCAGAAAACATTAAAAACTTATTTACACAGTAATGACATCTAATAAAAATATGAAACATTAAATTAGTGATAGCATAAATATTTCCTCCCTTGTAGTCAGTATTTGGTAGATGTGCACTTAGCTGCAGTAACAACATGTGTGGATCGGTCTCAGTAAGCTTTGCATATCTGGACACGACAGTTTTGCTCCATTCTTCCATGCAAAGCTGTTCAAACTCTGCCAGGTTGCGGGTAATCCGGTGTGAACAGCAACATCTGAACCAGAGTGCCTGTTTTTTAATTGGACTTTCGGACCAACTGACCTGGGAACGCCTCGGAATCCCCCCGCAGAGTTGGCGAATGTGGCCGGGGAGAGGGAAGTCTGGGCTTCGCTGCTCCCGCTGCTGCTCCCGCTGCTGCCCCCGCTGCTGCCCCCGCTGCTGCCCCCGCGACCCGACCCCGGATAAGCGGTAGAAAAGGAATAGATTTTTATTAATCTTTTTCTCCGTTGAGGTTTTTTTTCTCCTCACTCCATTGATTCTAATTAATCTCCACTCTCTTTTATGTATGTGTAACCATAAATAGATCCAACACTCTCTAAATAAAAACATGTTTTTCATATTGTTTTAAAAGGATTCCCTGGAATCTGGAGGAAAAATGTGTTTGCAGTAGTTAAGAACCACGAACTCCTTTAACCTGGGCAGGAAATGTGCTTGTCGTGTTACTGTTACATTTTATTTACATATGGAGAAGTCTTGTCCAGGTCTCGTCTGTTTTCATGTCCATAAAAACCAAAATATTTCCAAACGCTGACCTTCAAACCCGACAAGAAACTCTTAACGCCCAGTAACAATAGCTGCAAGGCTAGCTGCGAGCTTCCCGCTAGCTCTGTTGTTTACTCTGTTGTCTACTTTGTAAACTGGACACTGGGGAACAGACGAGCCCATCTGGGCGGCCCACGTGACCTCTATGTTCCTGCCTTACTTTACTGCCACATTTCTCTCATTTTATTGTGAAAATGCATCATTTAACATTTACGAATCACAGTGGAATTTGAACATGTTGCATCGCAATAAACTGATTAAATATGAAATCCCCCCCCCCACTTAGTACTAAAGCTTAACAGACAGATTAAGGTGCTGTTATTTTACTTGTCCGACCCGCTGGAGTCCAGGTTGTTCTAGATGAGGAAACTGGAGTCTGACACGTTGCGTTTTGATTGATCGGACTGATTATCGTCCCAGCCTGTCCTTCGTCTCAGCAGCATGCTTCCTCCCACTAACCTTTACCATCCCACCCACTGACCACCCAGACACGTTTCCTCTGGTTTATCTGACAGCAACTGAGTCGTGTGCTTCTCCTCATGTTTCTGCTGCTGCTTCTCACTCATGCTAGTTGTCATGGTTACAGGACACAGCTATTCTGGAGGAGATCAGTGTGACCTTTGACCCTCCACCACCCAAACAGAAACAGTTTAAGGAACAGAGGAACCTGTCCAAGAAACAAGAGCAGAAGTCAGCCAGGCAGACAGAGGAAGAGGAAGCAGAGAATGGGGCTGTCGCGACCCAGCATGTCATCACCATAGAAATCAACAGAGTCAACGATGACGGTCTGAGGACTTCACCACATCAGAATAAACCTTTTTCTCAAAACAAACCCATCAGCTGCAGAAGAACCAGGAAGAACCGCCATTCTCCTGCATCTCTGACGTCTCTGTGCGACAGCCCCGCCCCCACAGCACCCAGCTCACCATCGCGGTCCTCTGTCATCTCCGACACGGCAGCCGAGGAGCTCAACAACCTCAGGAAGTACTACTGCAGGCAGCTCCGGAGAATCAACTACATCTCCCATGAGCACCTGGGGCAGCCGGCGGAGCCAGGGGTGCTGTCCTGTATCACTGGGCCTCTGAGGAGCCTCCGCAGGGCGACCATCGGCCAGACAGCCCGCAGCCTGTGGACACGGGTCAGCTGCAGAAGGAAGTTGGTCCACCGCTGACCTGATGCCTCCGCTGGGTGTTTCATCCCCAAATAGCTGATATGAGCTGGACTCATCCAGAAAAATACAAACCAGGTTCAGATTCTGTCTCTGAAACGGCCCCTTTCAAGACGCTGGTTTCTGTTGTTCTCACATATTCACTCTGCTTTCTGTAAGTAAAAATAAATAAATGATGAAATGTTGATGCTGAGGATGAGACCTAATTCTGAGGAGGAGGGAATGGCAGAGAAACATCAACATGGGGACCAAAGTCTTCATTTCTAAACAAGAAACCTCCGTTAGGGAAACACATCCAACCAGGCGGACTAAAATCTAGGATTCAGAAACCACATTAATATTTATTTCTCTGTAAAGGCTGTGCCGTTCACAAGAATTACATGACACCAATTTGTTTCCTTTTCCTGGTCTGGACTTCTCACCAGCCACCAAGCAGATCGTTTCTCCTGGGACATGCGAGAACAGCTGTATGATTGGTTGGAAATGTGAAGAAGTGGGAAATTGTGAAACATACAGTGTAGTGTACTGGGTTTCTGGGATAACGGGCCTGGCTCTGGTCATGGTGAACTGAAGAAAAGGGGAGAACCAGATTAAACCAGTTTAGACCTCCTAGCACCAGTCTGTCTGCAATAACAATATGCTTTTTAAGTTGACAGTTCTGCTGGACTGAGCTAAAAGATATTTCCTTTTTAGGAAATGTGAGTTTTAATAAATTATGAGTTTCTCTGAGTGTCTGTAGAAATGCAGGAAAAAGTCTGTACTCAGACAGAGCAGTGTCAGAAGTCCAAGTACTCCCTTATCTTCATTATGAACTAATTACTATCTGATTACTGTTAAATACATTTTTGCTGATCAGTAGACTGGTCTGAGTTTTCGTTTGCTAGGTCCCGGATGGTGGGGAGGTGATCTCGGCTGACTCTGAGCAGGTAAGATCAGTTGGGAGTGAGGGAACCATCTTCTCTGTTAAAATCGCCATGAGAACACAAACCTTTGCATATACGCAAGCAGTTTTCTTTTACAGCGACAAACACAACCCTATCTGGTGATGCAAAGCTCAAAGGGATGGTTGCTAATACCATAGTTAATACCTGCTAATACCGTAGTTCCTGCAGATTTAAGTCATATTTAAACAGTGATCACATGTTCATATAATTACATAACTTTCATTAGTTTATTCTAAAAATGAAGGAAAGTGTAAAGAATATTGTTTAAGATACACTGCCAGGTCATCATTGTAAGTGAGAAGTTCTCAACTGATTTTACCTGGTTAAATAAAGGCTAAATAAAAAAATTTTTAAAATTAAACACTGGAGCACAGCAGAGAGGATTTGAGCAACCTGATGGATTACATAAATGACAGAATCATCATCGGGAAGATGAATTGAACATTCACATGCTCCACCTCCTCCAATGCTAAGGGACCTCAAGATGGGGACTCACCTGGAGCTATCTCACCTTCTGGAGACAACTCAACGTGCTGCTGGTAATGCTGGACCTTACTGTAGCATTTGCCACAGTTGACCCTTCTATCCTCCTGTCCTGACTGGCCCAGCCGGTGGGCCATCAGGGAACTGTGCTACAGTGGTTCAGGTCATACCTAAGACATAACTCTCTCAATAATAATAAATGATCTTTTCTCCTCTCCGGCTCAACTGTCCTCTGGTGTGTCACAGGATTTCATTCTGGGTCCAGTTCTCTTTTCATTGTTCATGCTGCACTTAGGTGTGGTGATATTCCCTCATAATTCCATCTGCATGCATATGATCTACAAATCTATCTGCTGGTTACCCAGAACTTCAGACACAGGCTTCAGTAATATGCACTTAGCGCATGTCTCCGGTGTCCAATCATAAATACACTGAGGTTTGTAACTGTGTGTGGAGCTGGCACAGGGGAAAAAGATTGTCCTATCTCAGGAAACTTATTTATCAAACTCAACAATAGATCTTCCAACAACAGAGTTCTCAGATGTTTACTCAGCTTGTTACAACTTTAGGCAAAGAAGAATCGCTACTTTTATTGAGACTATACTTTTTCCCCCATCTTCACTTCACTTCAGGGTTACTCAAATAACAGGCTAATTCTCTGGGAGATTTCAACATGATCACTGACCCAGGGATGGACAGGCATAGTACCACCGATACTCATCAAGCTTGGCAATCATCAGAAACCTAAACAATACATGAAGGATTTTGGTCTTTGCGATGCTTGGCGTTCTCACCATCCCACACTACGAGAATATACCTTCTTCTCTTCAGTTCACCATTCCTATTCTTGATTAGATTATTTCTTAATAAGTGACATCTCAGAGATAAAAATCCATCCCATAACCATAAATGATCGTGCTCCAGTATCATTCACTCTATGAAGTAAGAACAATAAGCCAGCCACTAGAAACTGGACATTTAATAGATCATTACTCAAAGATCCTGAGTTTACTGATTATTTTAAAAGTGAATGGGCTATATATGAAGAAAACAACAATTTGCCTGAAACCTCAGTGTGCTGTGGGAAGCAAGAACAGCAGTAGTGCGAGGGAAAATAGTTTCTTTTTCTTCTAACAAGAAAAACATCAAAACTTGAAGAATCTCAGAGTTAGAACTCAGATTAGAACACTTAGGCATGGAGCCAAGGGAAGCCTGAAATCGATCCACCGGCTTTCCCTCGAGCTATAAACCAGGAAAAGACCCCACAATCTCATCCACTTGCTGTTCAATTTCATTAATAAATGTAGATCATAAAATAAGCTCTTGCCAGAAGATACATAATCTACATAATCTGGTCCACAGTTATTTCTTTAGATGCAGAAAAAGCATTTGACGATGTAAATTGGAAATTTGTATTTGCAACTTTATATAAATTTGGTTTTGGGCCATCTTTTATCGACAAGATAAAGATATTATACAACAACCCAAATGCATGTGTAAAGACCAATAATAGAACTTCTCCAAGCTTCTGTTGACAGAGAGGCACCAGACAGGGCTGCCCACTTTCTCCATCACTCTTTATTTAAACCCTTGGCAGCTGCCACAAGACAAAACAAAGAAACCAAAGGAGTTCATACAAAAAAAAAAAAAAAAAAAGAACATAAAACAAGTCTTTATGCTGATAACGTTTTACTTTTCCTGAACACACAATCATCTCTTTCCCAGACAATCACACTCAATAATAAATTCTTATTAATATCAGACTACTCTATTAACTGGTCAAAGACTACAGTTATGCCCATTAACTGTAACTTTAAAAACATATAATATATAATACTATTAGTCAGGAAACATTAGAGATTTAGGTGTAAACATTTCTCCCAGATTACCAAAACTAATCAAGGTAAATTACGAGCAGCTGTTAAAAATAGTAGAGGACAACCTCTCAAGGTGGAACCGCTTGCCCATATCACTTATGCGGAGAGTTTCTACAATTAAAATGATGGTTCTACCTAAAGTTGATTACCTGTTCTCAATGATTTCCACTACATTATCCTCCACTTGGTTTAAATCGTTAGACTTTTACATATCCTTATTTTTCTGGAAAAACAACCCACCTCACAAACAACCCACCTTGCATTAGTCTGCAGACTTAACTACAGATCAAAGACAGAGGTGGGTTGGACCTGCCTAATTTCACTCACTATTTCTTATGTAACAAGCTGCAATGCATTTCCAAGTGGCTCAAACCACTGGGTAAATACAAATCCTCCTGGAGTTCCGGTGATCCCAGCCCTGCTGTTTTGGCACTATCTAAATGTACTGGCTTGGCTGACTCTGGTTCTGACGTCCCGGCTTTGCCCTACACGATCTTCGAGTGCTGCGAGGGGCCTCCAGCTGGAAGCGGTTGGCCCTACTTTCTGGGCGCACCGTATAATTGGTGCTGTGGGCCCGAGGCAGCATTCCCTTCCCTGGTGGTGGTTCTTCACGAGTGTTCACATGGGGTGCAGTGCACAGGTGGTTTGGTTTGCAAGTTTTCTCCTTTTTGTTTAAATGCTGCTATGGCCCATTCTCACCTCCTGCATTTGAGCTGGCAGCTTAGTGATTTTAAATAAGATTTAGATTTGTTTTTCATTTTGATTAATTGTTTAAATAAAAATTGTTTTGTAACCTGAACAGTCTCTGCCGAGTGGTGTAACAAATCTGTGTGCCTAACCAGCGCGTTCCTGGTTAGAGGTTTCCCAGGGGAAGAATCCCCTGTGTGGCGTTGTCAGCAGCACTATATTTCTGCACTTTGTGCTTTCTTCACGCCACACATGCATGGAGGGTTTCCCCCCGAAGTCCAGTGTCCAGTGACTATACACTAAGCGCAAAGAAGGGGGCCGGGGACTAGTGAGCATCAAGGCCACTATCCAAGATGAAACATCCAAGCTCCATGAATACATCAGGAACAGGGCACCGAGGAATGAAGCACTTAGTGAATGTCTCAGACAATGGAATTTGGAGAAACACGAGATGGAAGAACCATCATGGGAGGAAAAGCCCCTGCATGGGATGTACCACCGGCAGATCACCAAAGTGGCTGATATACACAAATCCTATCAATGGTTGAAGAGGGCTGGACTGAAGGACGGCACAGAGGCACTAATCATGGCAGCACAGGAGCAGACCCTGAGCACCAGAGCCATCGAGGCTCAGATCTACCAGACCAGGCAGGATCCCAGGTGCAGACTATGCAAAGGAGCCCCTGAAGCAATCCAGCACCTCACCACAGGGTGGAAGATACTAGCAGGCAAAGAATACATGGAGTGCCATAACCAAGTAGCTGGCATAGTGTACAGGAACATCTGTGCAGAATATGGATTGGAGACCCCTAAGTCCCAGTGGGAAACTCCCCCAAAGGTGGTGGAGAATGAGAGGGCTAAGATCCTCTGGGACTTCCAGATCTAGACAGATAAAATGGTGGTGGCCAACCAACCAGACATAGTAATCATGGATAAGCAGCAGAGGAAAGCCGTAGTGATCGATGTATCTGTAGGAGCCAATTAATGAAAGACTATATAAGACAGGAAATTGTGTGTTTAAGGTGTGTTAGGCCAGAAAAGAAATTTAGTTTTGACCGCTTTGCCGGGAACACGCTGGACGCGCAGAATGCTGTTGGTTTATTGACTATGGAAATATTGGAGTTCGAAATGGGAAATAAATCTGCTTTTAAACTGCAACTGCAGCGTCTGGACAATTATCAACATCATCCACATCAGGTAAAGCAAGTCAGCAAACTTTCCGATCCTAACATTCCAGTGGCTTAAAGCATTGGCTTAGCCCCTTCAGTATCTATTCCCAATGATGGAAATATCAGGAAAAAGGAGAAACTGGAGAAGTAGCAAGGCCTCAAGGAAGAACTGGAGAAGGCCTGGAAGGTGAAAGCAACAGTAGTACCCATTGTGATCGGAGCATTTTGGGCCATGTCCCCCACACAGGAGAAGTGGCTCCAACACCTGGTGAAACATCAGACATTTCTGTCCAGAAAAGCGCAGTCCTAAGAACAGCTAAGATCTGCAGTAATGCGGACTCTGCACTCTCGATTTACCAGTTGATCTGTGCTCCTACCTTCACCTATGGTCATGATGTGAAGCACATGTTAAGCATGTGGATTCTTTCAATGCTGAAATTTTTTTTATTATGCTGTGTTTGTAGCCGGGCAACGACGGAGCTGATGACGTCACAGGCTGTGTCTGGTGCGGTTCCAGGTATTATATAAACTGCTACCAGAATAACACAGGTAAATTCTCTGGGTAAATAATATGTGTTCATGCAACCATGTCTCGGTGAAGCACATAATACTGCACTCTCTGTATTCTTTCTGAGACCTTGTTAGCATCTCAAGGTCGTCCGTTTTGTTAGCTAGCCATCTCACATTACCCATTAGGATGGTCAGTAGAAATGGTTTAAATATCCATCGCTTTCTCCTCTGTCTGACTCCCGCTCTGCATCCTCTTCTCTTTCTTTTCAAGTCCATCGGGATTTGATGTGTTGTTTCGCTGATAATCCTGATTTCGGAGCGTTTAATCAGTTGATCCCGATTGTAAACAAGTCTTTTGTTGCCATGGAGACTGGTCATAAGTCTTGAGAGAGCCAAAAATATGCAGAAAAATCTCCCTTGCAGCACACCCTCCGAACCAGCATGAAATCCTCAGAAAAAAAAACTAATTTGTGCTAATATCTATATGAGAATAATTTACACTTTTAAAAAAAATCAAGATAGCAAGTCAGCTACTACAATTTGCTGTCATCAGACAGCGCAATCTAGACTGGAATCCATAAGTGTATATGTATACTCTAAGTGTATATACATAAGTGTATCATATGTACATGTGTATCCATAAGTAATCAACATTTCCATTGATCTTGGTCTTTTATCCCTTAAAGACTATTTTCAGGTGCATCTTTGCGTACTTTGGGTCCCAGACTAGAGATGAAGAGCTGCACGTGAGATGAAGTACTGAATCATTTCTACCCGTTTTACAGCAGATAAGTGTGTGGTAGCGGTTCCTCTCCCTGTACCGTCCTCCAAACTCGCAATGCTTATCTTTAACCTTCACACAGACCAGAATCTTCCAGCAACATCATCTGCTAGGAAACATCACAGGAAGTAAAGAACATCAATCTAACAGTCATATGAGGTATATTCCTGCTGAACGTGCATTTCCCATGAGCTTCTGTGGTCACGTTGAGTTTAGAGAAGCCATGCTCGTATCACAAACGGCCACTTCAGTAATGAGACACTGCGGCTATACATAAAGAAAACATGAAATAATAATAATCAGAACTAAAAGCTTTATATTCCAACTTGTGTGTTTTAAAGAGAGGACTGTTTTCAAGCTCAGCCTTAATGTTCAATGTCTGAGTGGAGGTTTGCAGGGTTGTTAAAAATCAATAAGAAAGATCTGAGGAATGGAAATGACTCTTGACATTTTCTCAAACCTACAATCCAGCTTCACACACCTGGACGTGCACGTGGACGTCAGTGCCTCCGTCCTCAGACTGAATTAATCATTATTGATTCATTTGGTGTCCTGGGAGAAGACCAACCCAGACGCTGTTAATCAAATTTAGTTCACTCTTCCTGGAGTTTGAAGGGGGATGAGCAGAATTAGAATGCTGAGAGAATCGGGAGATTCTTCTGTTTCCGACTCGTTGAGATGAAACGTTCCAGCGTGTAGGAAAGTTCAGCTGATCATGTCACCTTCAGTCTGAATGACAGATTAATTCTTTTATGCATCCATCAATCCTTCCCACGCATACACAGGAAGAACATGACCACTGGCCGAACCTCCCCACAGCCGAGGTTTGAACAGCAACTTTCTTGCTACGAGGCCGAAGTAAAAACCACTATTCCACCGTACAGCCCTTTAATGGTTATTTTGCATAAGTGCAACATGCATATTCTCGAGTTTCAGTTTCACGTGTTCAGAGACCTTTTGTTGCAGCCTTCATGTTTTTAAGTCAACATTTTCAGAGTTTCACATACAGCTTGTTGTTCCACAATGTTAGTTAGAAAAAACCTTCTGAAACCTTCTAATATTAGACCTGCAAACTGCTGTCTGCCTGTCTGCGTATGACTGGTTGTGTATGTTCCACGAGCCTACACTGTCTATGTTCCTCATGTATACACTGTATGTTCCACGTGTCTACACTGTATGTTCCTCATGTATACACTGTATGTTCCTCATGTATACACTGTATGTTCCACGTGTCTACACTGTATGTTCCACGTGTCACCAGCCCGGATCAGGATCCACCTTGGTCAGAGGACGCGGTGTTAAATGTAAAGGATGGTTCTATGTGGACAGTGGTTTCGCCTGCTGAACCTCCAGGGAGACGGCAGAGTCATACTGTCCTGACTGAAGTCAGTGGCGCCACTCCGTGTGCGAAGCAGGACATTGAGGATGCGGCCACGGTGGTCCTGTGTGTCGCTGACTACAGCATGCTGAAGCACATCACAGACTGCAGTGTGGCTGAGACGCACCGATAGGAAGGTTACAGCGTGGGACGTGACTGTGGCTGAGCTGAAAGCCTTCATTGTGTTCTTGTGAATCCGTGGAGCACAGGGAGCAACAACTATGGATCTGGATGTTGTCTGGTTGGAGAAATGAGTCCTTAAGTTTTTCAAAGACACAATGTTCAGCAGAAGAATCAAAGACATCATGAAAATTCTCTGTTTTGATAAAAAGTAAACCCGATGCACACGTCTTGTGGATGACAGATTTGCCCTTATCTCTGCCACCTGGAACAAGTTCATTGAGAACTGTACTGCTTGCTACTATCTGGTGCGAACATCACAGTTGACCAGCAGCTGTTTCCTACCAAGGCCAGGTGCACATTTATTCAGGACATGAAAAATAGCAGATACTGCTGAATGAGGCTCCTTGTCTGGGAAAAGATAGAAGCAGCAGAAGTCAGTTTCTTGGAGAAAATGTGGTGCTGAAGCTGGTGGAGTCGTTCATGCGGAAGGGAAGACATATCACCACGGACTGTTTTTACTCCTCCCTAAAACTGGCCACCACCTGACGGTCCAAGAAAACCAGCCTTGTGAGCATGATGGGGAAAGCAAAGTGCCATTTGCCTCCTTCCACAAAACAAAGCACCATGCACATGGATGTGGACATCACAGATGGGACAAAGGCAAAAAGGAGTGCAATATTATGGATGGATGGATGGATGGATCCATCTATCGATACTTTATTCATCCCCAGGGCGGAAATTTAGAGTGTTTCAACAGTTCCTTGAAAGAAAAAGACAAATTGATTAAATTAAAGATTAACATTTAACAGTCTAATTGCGGCTTGAATGAAGGACCTTCTGTGATCAGTCTTTCACTGCAGCTGCTCCTTTGTCCTGCCAGGGTATTATGGAGGGGATGTTTTCTATTTTCCAAAACACCCTGAAGTCTTCTCCTCATCCTCTGCTCCACCACAGCTCTGACAGGGTCCAGACTTCCGCCAAGGACAGAACTAGTCTTCCTGACCAGTTTGTCCAGACGTTTACAGTCCTTGTTTGTAATGCTGCTCCCCCAGCAGACACCAGCGTAAAACATCACACCTGTGACAACGCAGGTCACTGCAGATATCAAAGCAACTGACGCCTTTTCTTCGCCTTTTCGTCTCTGTCCCTTCCTGTACGCTGCGTCTGTATTGGTTGACCATTCCAACCTCTGGTCCAGAACCACCCCCAGGTACCTGCAGGGCTTCACATTCTCTATTTCCTCTCCATCAATACAGACTGGCTTTCTGTGTGATGTAGATCTCCTGGAATCCACCACAAGCTCTTTGGTCTTGGAAGCTCTTTGGTCTTCTTTCTAACTTCTATCTATTGTTAACCAACGACTCACTTTAGCGCACAATATCTTCCCAAACCACTGTTCTATATATTGCATTTATTTTTGGGATCTTTGGCTTTCTGTTTACTGACTTAAACAGCTCAAGCACTCGGTTTTAGCATGGCTGCTAGCTCTCTTCCCACACCCCGGTCCCCTGCCTTTTCTTGCTCGGTGTGTCTGATGTTTAGCTACTCCTCTGCCTCCTTCAGTGATAACGGTAGGTGTATTAAGTGTAGCAGCTTGGCAGCCTTGGAGGCGAGGCTCTATGAGTTAGAAGCCCAGCTCCGCACTCAGTTAGGGAAGCAGTTAGTCAGCAAGCCCCCATTAGCCAGTGCGGAGCTACCAGCCAGGGCAGCCATCCCGAGCCGTCCCTCAGCAGTTCCCGCGCAGCCGGGAGCCGAGGCGGGCTGGACGACGGTCAGGCGAAAGCGTAGCCCCAAACCAAAACCCACTGGCCACCACCGACCTGTTCACGTTTCTGGACCTTACTCCGAGTTTCTGACCGAATTCTCTGATCTCTTGTCTGAGTTAGTGCTGACTACTGATAAGGTCATTGTACTAGGTGATTTTAATATTCATGTTGACCATGAAAATGATAGTTTAAACATTTCCTTTAGCTCTATTCTAAACTCAATTGGGTTTTCACAAAATGTCCATGGAGCCACTCACTCTCATGGTCATACTCTTGATCTTGTTCTAACATCTGGTATTGAGACTGATAAGCTCAAAGTATTTCCTCAAAACCCTGTCTTGTCCGATCACTTCTTGTTAACCTTTGAATTCACTTTATTTGATTACTCACTGACCAAAAATAAATTCTACTATAGTAGATGTTTATCAGACAATAATATTACAAAATTTAAACAATCAATTGAATCAATTTTTTCCCCTCTACCATGTGTTAGCATGACTGAGAGTCCCCCTTTAAGCCTTACTCCTGCTCAGATTGATCAACATGCTGATACTATAACAGCTTCAATGTGTACAACCTTGGATAATGTTGCTCCCCTAAAGAAGAAGAAATTAGGTAAGATTATGAAGGCTCCCTGGTTTAATTCCCAGCTTCGAGCTCTAAAACAGGCGTCAAGGCGTTTGGAAAACAGATGGCGTTCATCATGACTAGAGGAGTCTCACTTAACCTGGAAAGAAAGTTTAATCGTATACAAAAAAGCCTTACGTACGGCAAGAACAGCTTATTATTCATCATTGATAGAGGAAAACAAAAACAACCCTCGGTTTCTTTTCAGCACTGTAGCCAGGCTTACTAGGAGCCGGAGCGCTGTGGAGCCATGTATTCCTTTCTCACTTAGCTGTGATGATTTCATGTATTTTTTCAGGAATAAAATTGACACTATTAGAGATCAAATCCACAATACTCTTCCTTCTACCTATAATGTTGAGCCTGTTGTGGTCTCCGAAGCATCCTTAGAACCAGGATCTGACTTGTGTCTAAATAGTTTCTGTCCTGTCCAACCCTCTGAATTAACTAAAATAATAGCTTCATCTAAACCATCCACCTGTATCTTAGACCCTCTCCCAACGAGCCTCTTTAAGGACATTTTCCCTTTAATTAATACATCACTACTAAATCTTATCAATATGTCTTTAGTGACAGGATATGTACCACAATCATTTAAAACTGCTGTAATCAAGCCTTTACTTAAAAAGCAATCTCTGGATCCAGAGGTGATAGCAAATTATAGACCTATATCTAACCTCCCGTTTATGTCCAAAATTCTGGAGAAAATAGTTTCAGCTCAGCTACATGCCCACCTGAGCAGAAATAATTTATGCGAGGAGTTTCAGTCAGGATTTAGAGCTCATCATAGCACTGAGACGGCATTGGTGAAAGTTACTAATGACCTTCTTATAGCCTCAGACAAAGGACTTGTGTCCGTACTTATCTTGCTTGATCTTAGTGCTGCATTTGATACAGTCGATCATAACATTCTGTTACAAAGACTATAACAGGTGATTGGAATTACAGGTACAGCGTTAAGCTGGTTTAAATCAGATTTATCTGATAGACTTCAGTTCGTTCATGTAAATGACAAGTCCTCCTCCCAAACTACAGTAAGTCATGGAGTTCCTCAAGGTTCTGTACTTGGACCAATACTCTTGACGCTATATATGCTCCCTTTAGGCAAAATTATTAGACAGCATGGAATAAACTTTCATTGTTATGCAGATGATACTCAACTATACTTATCCTTTAAACCAGATGAAACAAATCAGCCCAATAGGCTACAAAATTGTCTCATAGACATAAAGACTTGGATGTCTAGAAATTTTCTCCTCTTAAACTCAGATAAGACTGAAGTAATTCTCGTTGGATCTGAAAAACTCAGAGCTAAATTTTCCGGTTTTGTAATGAACCTGGATGGCATTACTTTAGCTTCCAGTGCTACAGTGAGAAACCTTGGAGTAATATTTGACCCTGACCTGTCCTTTGGCCCACATATTAAGCAGGTTACTAAAACAACCTTCTTTCATTTACGTAATAAAGCCAAAATTAGGGACATTCTGTCTCAGAGTGATGCAGAAAAACTGGTTCACGCTTTTGTTACTTCGAGACTAGATTACTGTAACTCTCTATTACTGGGCTGTCCTAAATATGCCCTGAAAAGCCTTCAGCTGATCCAGAATTCTGCAGCCAGAGTCCTGACCAGAACCAGCAGGAGAGATCATATTTCTCCAGTTTTAGCCTCTCTTCATTGGCTGCCTGTTGAATCTAGAATAGAATTTAAAATCCTTCTCCATACATATAAAGCCCTCCACAACCAGGCACCACTATATATAAAAGACCTCATAGTTCCTTATATACCAAGCAGAGTACTTCGTTCGCAGACTGCAGGCTTACTTGTGGTTCCTAGAGTCTCAAAGAGCCGAGCAGGAGGCAGAGCCTTTGGTTATCAGGCCCCTCTCTTATGGAATAAGCTCCCAGTTAGTGTTAGGGAAGCAGACACCCTCCCCACCTTTAAGACTAGGCTGAAGACTTATCTTTTTGATAAGTCCTATAGCTAGGGATGGTTAGCATCCCTTAGTTATGCTGCTATAGGTTTAGACTGCTGAGGGACATTTCCTGATACACTGAGCTTCTTTCTTTTTCTCTTTATCTCTTTCTTTTACCCCCCCCCCCCCCCCCCCCCCATAACAGTGTTGCATCATTAACATGTATGTCTCCTGTCTCAGCAGGTCTCCCTGGCCGGGAGTAGCAGTTCCTGTTGTCTGTTGTCTTTCTGTCCTCTTCCCCCCACACAGCAGAGGCAGATGGCTGCCTGTCCTGAGCCGGGTTCTGCCGGAGGTTTCCTTCCTGTTAAAAGGGAGTTTTTTCCTTCCCACTTCGCCAGTGTGCTTGCTCAGGATGGGAGATTGAGTTGGACTCAACTCAATCTGTTGGTTTCCTTATATAGGCTATTATGAATTGGCCTTCATTATGTTTCCCCCTCTGTCTGTAAAGCGTCTTGAAATGGCATTGCCGTGATTTGATGCTATATAAATAAAGTTGAAGTGTTCAGGAGAAGACAGTTCCTGTTAGTTCAGTCTGTCAAGGCCTCTACCAGGTCCCTGTACTCCCCTTCCTGTCCACCTCTCACACACACCACAACAGCTGTATCATCTGAATACTTCTGGATGTGGCAGGACTCGGAGTTGTATCTGAAGTCTGAAGTATTGATCTATCTGAGCCTCTTTCTCCATTTCCTTCTGAATTTAAATCATGGATCTGGTCAGCTAGTTTCTAAATTCAACTCATCAAATCTTTTTTCCCAAAGAACGGGTGAAGTAGAGCCCGCAGGACGACAGAATGCATGCTGCTGGATACATGATGAAGGTCATGTGCCTGTTGCTTCTTTCTCTGGAGGATTTCTACACAACTGGATTTATGATAACTGGGTTTCTGCTGTTTGGTGTGTGCGGTTTCTTGGTGTCTCACAAATTTTAGAAGATCTGTGATGGACCAGGCAGAGCAATTAGCACTCAAACACATGCATGACAGCACTGGACCGTGACTGGATGCCAGTCTGGCCTGACCTGGTAGGCTGGTTGTGGTTCTGGAGCTCATCCGTAAGTGGGAAACATGGGGAAGCTGTTGCTCAGTTTTGGTGGAAACTGACCCCCGATTCAGCTGTTTCGGAGTCCGACAGAGACCACTAAGGACTCAAAGCTGAGCCAAACGAAGCTTAGCTTGACCCAAAACAAAGCTGTTATCTGGATCTGGCTCCCTGACTGGCCTTGGGCAGGCTGGTTATCACGTCTCCTGGAATGTAATGCTGTCTGACGCTCAGCCCCCCTCCTGAGCCCCCTCCCTTTCTCAGGCCTGTGGAACTTAAACTGAACTCAGCTCTCAAGGCCGCATTTACATCAGGTGGCACAGATGAACTGGGGAAAGTTCACAGACTCACTCACTGAACGCACACACTCACACACACTCTTACAGACACACTCTCCTATCTCTCATCGCCTTCTCTGGACCTCGCCCCTCCCTCCACTCACGGACACTGAGTTGGATGGGCGCGCTGCTTGGCTGGCTGTGATCTCACTGGCTGTCTGGAAGACCCAACCCAACCCCCCTCCCATTTTGTGTGTTGTCTATTGTCTGAATTTGTGCTTATGCTTAGAGGTGTATTTTTTTGTTGCATCTTTATCCTTCCTCCTTTAGGTGAAGTGTAGAGATACTTCGTTTTTTTTTTTAACACCCACCCATCCATTCTTCCTCATGTCATCTTTCCACATTTTTAAGGCGGCGCAGGTAAAACTGGCTGTGGGGGCTAAGCTTCAGTTCAGTTCTGTAAACTTGTCATAAATGTTAAATGTCTGTATGTCTAACCTTGGACGAGCTGGCTTGAACCTTAAATTTCCCCTCAGAGATGAATAAAGTATCTTTGACTTGATTTAATTTGAACTAAAACAGTTCCCTGTGGAGCCCCAGTGCTGCCCTCCAGAGTTCCAAAAACTTCTCCCCATTCTGACATAATGTGGTCTTAATGTTAGATAATCGATAATCCAGGATGTCAGGGAGGGCGCCACCCCATATCTAAAAGGTTATTTCAGGATGGGAAGCCTGATGATGATAAAAGCACTGGAGAAGTCGAAGAACATGATCCTGATATAAGAACCAGGCATTTCCAGGTAGGCATATGCAGCATGTAAAGAACTGCATCCTCAACTACTACTTAGTCGTACTAACTACCACTTCCTGGTTGGCAAACTGGAGAGGGTCGAGATCCTCAGCAACATGAATTCTCTGCAATAAACAAGGAGACACTCAAAGGTCTTCATTTTGTGAGATGTCAATGCCACCAGTCTGTAGGCATTTAGCTCTACCGGTCGCTCTTTTTTGGGCACCGGTAAGAGACATGATGTCTTCCACAGAAATGGGACTTTTTCATATTGAATAGCCATTGGAGAGGAACAGCTAGCTGTCCCGCACAGTCTTTCCGGACCCTTGGGCATAACCCATCTGGATCTACAGCCTTTCCTGGTCGGAGTTTCCTGAGCTCAGCTGCAACCTCTGTAGTCGATACACACAGATGGAGCAGCTCAGCGGGCTCATGAGGAGGATTATCAGCAGCGGTAGAAGAAACAGCTGCAGTGGTGGAGACAGCAGCTGCATATGGGGAGGAAACAGCCATAAAGGTGGAGGTAGCCGCCGTTGAGGTGAAGGGAGCAGCCGTAGAGGTTATGGAACTAGCTGCAGAGGTGGAGGAACCAGCTATTGTAACTATTATAACACCACCAAATACGGACATCTTGCTACAACTTGCTTGACCTTGCTGGAATAAATGCTCACATCTTCTTCAAGGAGTGCACCAGCGCTCAAGCTGCATGATGAAAGTTTCTGCAGCAGCTGGCTCGAAGCAGAGTTTGTGAGGGGAACCAGTCAGCAAAGCAGATGGAACAAGCTGGTCAACAGCACAACTCACAAGTGCAGCAGACTCCTAAAAAGGGGCAATGCCAGGTAGAGAGAAACTGCACAAAGAACTTCCCACACCTGCAGGAGGTGCTGCAAAGCTGTGTGTGGGAGCTGTGCCAGCAGAAGAGAGTTGGTCTGCGCTCGCTGCAACTTCTAAATAATTCTGTTAGCCTCAGACAGACTTATAAACAGTGTAAACAGTAGTAGTAATAATAGTAAAATGAATAAAATCAATCATTTACAAAAATTTTTCCTTCATGCAAGTCATGTTTTCCTGCCCCAAACCCCTTCACCTTTTTGTGGTGGAGGGGTCTGTGTGTCCTGAAGATCCTAGCAGCGACGTTGTCAGGGGCTTTATGCCCCTGGTAGGGTCCCCCATGGCAAACAGGTGAGCTGGGCAACAGCAAGGGGCGGGGACCCTGGCGGTCCGATCCCCGGCTGCAGAAGCTGGCTCTAGGGACGTGGAACGTCACCTCTCTGGTGGGGAAGGAGCCTGAGCTTGTGCGTGAGGTTGAGCGGTTCCGACTAGACATAGTTGGACTCACCTCGACGCATGGCTTGGGCTCTGGAACCAGTACCCTCGAGAGGGGCTGGACTTTCTTCCACTCTGGAGTTGCTCATGGTGGGAGGCGCCGAGCAGGTGTGGGCATTCTCATCAGCCCCCAGCTTGGTGCCTGCACGTTGGGGTTTACCCCGGTGGATGAAAGGGTAGTTTCCCTCCGCCTCCGGGTGGGGGGACGGGTCCTGACTGTTGTCTGTGCTTATGCACCGAACAGCAGTTCAGAGTACCCACCCTTTCTGGAGTCCTTGGAGGGAGTGCTGGAGGGTGCTCCTTCTGGGGACTCCATTGTTCTGCTGGGGGACTTCAATGCTCACGTGGGCAATGACAGTGAGACCTGGAGGGGAGTGATTGGGAGGCATGGTCCCCCCCCCTCTGAACCCAAATGGTGTTTTGTTATTGGACTTCTGTGCTCATCATGGATTGTCCATAACGAACACCATGTTCCAGCATAAGAGTGTCCATATGTACACCTGGCATCAGGATTCCCTGGGCCGCAGTTCCATGATGGATTTTGTAGTCGTATCGTCGGACCTGCGGCCACATGCCTTGGACACTCGGGTGAAGAGGGGGGCGGAGCTTCAACTGATCACCACCTGGTGGTGAGTTGGCTCAGATGGTGGGGGAGGAAGCCGGTCAGAACTGGCAGGCCCAAACGTGTTGTGAGGGTCTGCTGGGAACGTCTGGCTGAGTCCCCTCTCAGAGCGAGCTTCAACTCCCACCTTCAGCAGAGCTTCAACCATGTCCTGAGTGAGGCGGGGGACATTGAGTCCAAATGGGCTGTGTTCCGTGCCTCTATTGCTGAGCCAGCCAGTCGGAGCTGTGGCCATCAGATCGTTGGTGCCTGAAAAAATTAAATGTTTGACTATAATGCTGTCAAGAACTAAAGAGGGTCAAAAATTCTTTGCAGAAATAAATATTAAACACTAAACTAAACTTAAACACAATTATTTTGTTTGAATGCTGCATCAACCATTTGTCACTATAGTGTAGTTACTACAGTACCTGTTGGCCAACTGAAAGTACCATAAACTAAAAAGCACGCAGTTTCTTTTCATTTGTGGTCTTAGAGTGCCATCTAGTGGCCATGTATAGGAACACTTTTAATTAGTAGAAAGGAGTAGTATGCCAAAGTATTGCAAAAAAGACAACAAAGTCTGACTGTGATGTACTGTATACTGAAGATGGTAAGTTGTTAGAGCATATTAGGTAAAAGAACTACAAATTTTTAAGTGTTGCAAACTAAGAATTTCTTCAGGATTGGCACAAGGCATGATGTCACAACAGTTGTAGGGCAGATCTACAATCCAGGCCCACAGTCTTATTTAACCTCCAGGTCACTAACATTCAGATAAAAGTTTTACCAAAAAATATGGGTTTTTTGAAAAATTGTCTATTTTTTTTACCTTGAATCAAACACTTTGTCTTGTTTTTGCAAATTTTCTCTACATTGGTTTGGAACCATGCAGAATTTGTCTTTTGCAGTTTTTCAGACTTCACTCAATGCAGCACAGCTGAAGGCGATAAAGTAAACAGACACTTGCAGTACTCTGTATTGCCTTTTTTAAAAATAATTTGCAAGAAGACTTAGCTGACACCAACTATGCTAATTTAAATAGCACTAAACAGACACCGCTGGTTAAAGAATTCAGCTGGCAATAATCATGTAACTTGACACAGTGTGAATGGAAGCAGCTTCGATAAAAAAGAGAAGTTCCACAAATCAGAGTCAGATATAGGAGCATCTCTATTTGTACATGGCTGTTGTGAGACCCTGCCACATAGGTGCAGGCTGAAGGTAGTCAGTGTTTGGCTGTACACTGGTGCAAACAGCAAGTGAATCCACAATCATGCTCCACCCACCAATGCTTAACAGGCTACTACTGAGTTGGCTTGATGTAACATGTTTACCCACCACCATGAATTTATGTGAAACTTGCTGGTTTCAAACCAGTACAGACAAAGATATGTCAGAACTCTGTCATGTGTACATGGCTGTTATGAGACAAAAGGTTGTCATTATCATTAGGGCTGCCATGTACTGAACACTGCAAACTGGTGCAGACCTCTAAACACTGTTGAAGCCATTTGCAGCTCATTCTGCAAAAACCGGCCAATGGCTGAGCTGAATTTTTTTCAGTGTCCAATCCGCATTTAGTTTGAAGGCTTGTCATCTAATCACAAGTTAATTTTACAAAACACAAAATATCTAAAAAACTACAAAAGTTTGCCATGACGAAAGTCATAGCCTAATTCTCCTGAATGTACCAAAGAGATTAAAATTTGAACGGCTGAAATGGCACAAACTGTTAAAGAGGAGTAAAGTGCTGAAAGAGCTATGAGCTATTGAACTATGCTGAATGATTGAAATCAAATTGCATAAGTATAAGAAATTGAAAAAAAAAAAAAAAGCACAATTAACATTTTTTCCTAATTGCACCACATCAGGATTGAACTCATGAACTTCTGTATTGAAGTGCACTGACTTACTCACTACAACACTTAGTTGCACCTTGGAAAAAGTGTTGAAATTTTTTCCAATTGGGATGGGAACGTCTTTTTTTTTGTTTGTTTTTACTTCCAGCAGGGTGTAATTAGCAGGATTGTAAAAACATGTGCAAGGTTGAACTAAACTCCAGTGAAGATGTAAAAGACTTTGTTCAATGTGAAAAACTTTTTTTTATGTGTTTAAGATTTATTAAGGTTTTGAAGGGAGCATTGTTGGAACAAATCCTTCATATTTAACTGTGACATTTGCAAATAAATTGTTTTGCTCCATGAAATGTGCAGCTGAGACCAATAGCTCACATTTAGCAACCTGCAGAACTGCAAACCATCACACAAGCAACAGCCGACAAACAACAACATTACATATTAAATGCTGCATTTGAACCCGTGCCTTGTATGTGTACCTGTGTACCGGTGCACAAAATGGACCAACCGCTGAGCTGACTTTCGTTTTGTCCAATCAAAGGAGAGGACTTTAACATTTGGCAAAAACCCGAATAACTTGAAAACTCTAAATGTTAGAAAGACCAAAAGTCATAGCACATATCTCCTAAATAAGCTGACCAGTTTGATATTTGAATGGTTGAAGTGAGGCAAAAGGTGTAGGAGGAGTAGCATGCCAAACATTTTGCAGGAAAGACACTGGGGACTGGAACTTGATGAACCGGACACTGCAAACTGGTGCAGAGCTCCCAAAACCTGTTGGAGCAGTTTTCAGAAACTGACCAGTAGCAGATCTGAATTTTTGCAACGTCCAATGCACAGTTGGGTTTGAAAGACTTTCATCGAATCACAAGGCTGAATTCATTTTTACAAAATGCTAAATATTTAAAAAAAGAAAAAAAAAACTACAAAGATTTGAAATGACAAAAGTCATAGCACACATCTCCTGAAGGAGCTACAGGGTTTAAAATGTGAATGGTTGAAGTGACCTGAATGGTGCAAGAGGAGTAGCGCACCAAAGGAATAATAATAAAAACGTCTGAACAGGATCTCAATAATGTGAATGTCCCTATGGGCATTCAATTTAATAAAGAATTAGATCCTAAATACAATGAATGCCCAATGGGCATTCACAGTTATAAAGAATCCTGGTGAAATCGCCTGTGTCATACATACATATATATATATATATATATATATATATATATATATATATATATGTATGTATGTATGTATGACACAGCAGATATCATTTATGCCGGGCGGACACGGTGCGATTTCGAGGCGATTTCACCAGGATTTTGCTGTCGCAGACCACGCTGCGTCATGGTGGAAACATGGTAGCGTCGGGATGTCCGGTCGGGAGGTCGGGAGCCGTACAGTGTGAGAACACTCACGAGGAAGGATTAATTGCTGCTACGTTCTAACGATGATGCTGCGACCTCCCGATCAAACTCCTGGCATGTCAGAAATGTTCGACGTCGCTCGTACAGTGTGAGTGGTGTTACATCACGATTCTACGTTCGCACCTGCGCAGAAGACACCGGTGGAGCTTTAAACAATGACGGGCAAGCCCAACTTCAGACGTGTGCGGTGGACACAGCTGCTAGAAGAGAGATTAGTAGAGCTATGGAGAGAAGACGAGGTTTTCTTTTGTTTTTCCTTTCAGCGCACAAGACAGCGCACACAACTGCAACAACTTGCTGCCTGCTTGCCATCTTGTTGTCAGGCACGCTGTGGTTGTCATAGGAACTAGGAACCTTTGTTTTTCATTGTTCACTCTCGAGCACGTCGTGCCGTCACACGCCGACTGACACCGACAACTAGTCGTGGTCGTCAATAATGGTGTCTGACAGGAGTCGTACAGTATGAGTACACATGTCGTAGGGTCAGATAGAGTACGAGGGACAAACCCGGTCGTACAGTGGGAGCATTTCCCCGACAGTCAGATTTCTAGAATCGCACAGTGTCCGCCCGGCATAACTTATCATTTAACTGGAACATCCAGCAGATGACCATCCCTCAGCGTCGTCAGAGCTCCAGTTTCTGTTGAAGTCTGCAGAGTTTTGCTCTGTGAGTCCTGACAACTCCTCTAAAGTCAGCGTGACCACCACACCGCTCATCTCATCCTGACCTCCTCCACCGTCTGACTGAGGCTTTAACAAGCCTGGCTGAGCTGTGATACGCTCTCTAATCGGCTATTCAACACAGGGGCTTAGTCATTAGATGGCTTCGTGGAGGGCTCCACGGGGGTTCATGCACATTCTGAAGTCTCTGGCCAGATGGGAAATGTTTCTGCAGCAGAGACTTAGATGACCCAATGTTGAGGAAACTGCTGATGGTGCAGATGAAATATGGAATTATGGGAAACTGTTAGCATGTCCAGTCTTTCACAAGCCTGATCTGGTTTCATCTCACTGAATCAACCGATAACATACAGTCAATTTGGTTAATTTGGAAAAGTCTGTTTGCCTTTCGTCCCTCTCTCTACCTGTTCTCCGCTGAAGGAAGGCCACAGTAGCCCAGCACAGCAAACACCTGAACCGTCAGGAGGAAACTCATTTCTACTTCTGTATCTTTTGGTCTGTCCCCACAGCTGGCGTTCACACGGCCCGGTATGCACGGGATTTACACAATGTGGTGCA
Source organism: Telmatherina bonti (assembly GCF_933228915.1). Classification (NCBI taxonomy): domain Eukaryota; kingdom Metazoa; phylum Chordata; class Actinopteri; order Atheriniformes; family Telmatherinidae; genus Telmatherina; species Telmatherina bonti. The sequence continues at coordinate 1,872,664 of NC_136632.1, read as the reverse complement.
CTCTATTTAAATGAGGGGTTTTCAGGTTTGCAACATGGTGAGTTTGGAGAGGAAACATGACCTACAGGAAAGAAATTGGACCGACACACTAATAAACGCTGTACAGGAGCTCATTTATGACAAAGTTACGGTAAAACGATGTGAACAGGGGATGAAGTAAAAATACTGAGGTGAGCAAAAGGAGAATCACTCAAAGAAATCCAGCTGCTGGAAAACAAACAAACAAAAAAAACTTGTTTGGCTACAGATAATGACTGCAGACTGCATGGAAACCGAATAACGTGACCATCTGGCGACACGTGGCCTTTAGGACCTGGACCGCACATCTGGAGGAACTCAGCTGTGACATGCAATCATCTGCAGGTATGCGTGAGTCCTCTCCACATCCAACCTGAGTTCCTCCAACATGCTGGAGAAGCCACATGTGTCGATTGTTTCCTCGTTCCTCCCAGAAATGTTCCCACCAGGTGAAAAAGACGTTCTCTGCATCTCCTAGCTTTGTTTCCACGTCTCCTTCTTGTGACGATAACGAGGGTTATCGGGGTAGTTCCGACAGGCTAGCGTCCTCTTTGCTATGTTTTGCAGATATTGGATTGAGGACAATGCGTATTTAATGTTATTTATTTTTTGAAGAAAAAAACCCAGAAGACTGCTGAATGAACATCAGCGATGTTTAATCAGCGATGACATGTTTAGCCACATGTCATCCTTCAACCGCTGGTTGTCTAGGTGGTGTCTCGATAACAACGTGGGTTTAATAGATAATTGGAGCGCTTTTTGGGGAAAGCCTGGTCTTATTAGGAGAGATGGCATCCATCCCACGTTGATCTAGCAATATGGACTCTTTTATTAGTCAGCTAAATTGACAACTCAGGGTTGGGACCAGGAGGCAGAATTGTAGTCCTACACACTTTTCTGCAGCTTCCCACCTGCCGCCGCCGACCCAAAACCCCATTCCGACCTTATACAACTTCCCAGCAGTAAGAATTAAACAACACAAAAACACTTCTGGGGTTAATCGTGAAAACCTCATAAAAATAAAAACAATGGATCTAATAAAATCTGAAAATAAGACAATAAAGTGTGGCCTACTGAATATTAGATCCCTCCCAAATAAGTCTTTATTAGTCAATGACTTGATAGGTGATCACCACATTGATTTATTCTGTCTTACGGAAACCTGGTTACAGCAAGAGGATTATGTTAGTATTAATGAAGCTACGCCAGCTAACTATTTAAACTTTCACATTCCTAGAACTACAGGCAGAGGAGGAGGTGTTGCAGCTATTTTTAAGTCAGAATTTTTAATTAACCCTAAGCACAAAACTAACTATAAATCCTTTGAATTCCTGACATTAAATTTATCTCATCCAAAATGGAATTGAGAGAAACCGCTCCTTTTAGCATTAGTGTATCGCCCACCTGGACCTTACTCCGAGTTTCTGACCGAATTCTCTGATCTCTTGTCTGAGTTAGTGCTGACTACTGATAAGGTCATTGTACTAGGTGATTTTAATATTCATGTTGACCATGAAAATGATAGTTTAAACATTTCCTTTAGCTCTATTCTAAACTCAATTGGGTTTTCACAAAATGTCCATGGAGCCACTCACTCTCATGGTCACACTCTTGATCTTGTTCTAACATCTGGTATTGAGACTGATAAGCTCAAAGTATTTCCTCAAAACCCTGTCTTGTCCGATCACTTCTTGTTAACCTTTGAATTCACTTTATTTGATTACTCACTGACCAAAAATAAATTCTACTATAGTAGATGTTTATCAGACAATAATATTACAAAATTTAAACAATCAATTGAATCAATTTTTTCCCCTCTACCATGTGTTAGCATGACTGAGAGTCCCCCTTTAAGCCTTACTCCTGCTCAGATTGATCAACATGCTGATACTATAACAGCTTCAATGCGTACAACCTTGGATAATGTTGCTCCCCTAAAGAAGAAGAAATTAGATAAGATTATGAAGGCTCCCTGGTTTAATTCCCAGCTTCGAGCTCTAAAACAGGCGTCAAGGCATTTGGAAAACAGATGGCGTTCATCATGACTAGAGGAGTCTCACTTAACCTGGAAAGAAAGTTTAAGCGTATACAAAAAAGCCTTACGTACGGCAAGAACAGCTTATTATTCATCATTGATAGAGGAAAACAAAAACAACCCTCGGTTTCTTTTCAGCACTGTAGCTAGGCTTACTAGGAGCCGGAGCGCTGTGGAGCCATGTATTCCTTTCTCACTTAGCTGTGATGATTTCATGTATTTTTTCAGGAATAAAATTGACACTATTAGAGATCAAATTCACAATATTCTTCCTTCTACCTATAATGTTGAGCCTGTTGTGGTCTCTGAAGCATCCTTAGAACCAGGATCTGACTTGTGTCTAAATAGTTTCTGTCCTGTCCAACCCTCTGAATTAACTAAAATAATAGCTTCATCTAAACCATCCACCTGTATCTTAGACCCTCTCCCAACGAGCCTCTTTAAGGACATTTTCCCTTTAATTAATACATCACTACTAAATCTTATCAATATGTCTTTAGTGACAGGATATGTACCACAATCATTTAAAACTGCTGTAATCAAGCCTTTACTTAAAAAGCAATCTCTGGATCCAGAGGTGATAGCAAATTATAGACCTATATCTAATCTCCCGTTTATGTCCAAAATTCTGGAGAAAATAGTTTCCGCTCAGCTACATGCCCACCTGAGCAGAAATAATTTATGCGAGGAGTTTCAGTCAGGATTTAGAGCTCATCATAGCACTGAGACGGCATTGGTGAAAGTTACTAATGACCTTCTTATGGCCTCAGACAAAGGACTTGTGTCCGTACTTATCTTGCTTGATCTTAGTGCTGCATTTGATACAGTCGATCATAACATTCTGTTACAGAGACTAGAACAGGTTATTGGAATTACAGGTACAGCATTAAGCTGGTTTAAATCATATTTATCTGATAGACTTCAGTTTGTTCATGTAAATGACAAGTCCTCCTCCCAAACTACAGTAAGTCATGGAGTTCCTCAAGGTTCTGTACTGGGACCAATACTCTTCACGCTATATATGCTCCCTTTAGGCAAAATTATTAGACAGCATGGAATAAACTTTCATTGTTATGCAGATGATACTCAACTATACTTATCCTTTAAACCAGATGAAACAAATCAGCCCAATAGGCTACAAAATTGTCTCGTAGACATAAAGACTTGGATGTCTAGAAATTTTCTCCTCTTAAACTCAGATAAGACTGAAGTAATTCTCGTTGGATCTGAAAAACTCAGAGCTAAATTTTCCGGTTTTGTAATGAACCTGGATGGCATTACTTTAGCTTCCAGTGCTACAGTGAGAAACCTTGGAGTAATATTTGACCCTGACCTGTCCTTTGGCCCACATATTAAGCAGGTTACTAAAACAGCCTTCTTTCATTTACGTAATATAGCCAAAATTAGGGACATTCTGTCTCAGAGTGATGCAGAAAAACTGGTTCACGCTTTTGTTACTTCGAGACTAGATTACTGTAACTCTCTATTACTGGGCTGTCCTAAATATGCCCTGAAAAGCCTTCAGCTGATCCAGAATTCTGCAGCCAGAGTCCTGACCAGAACCAGCATGAGAGATCATATTTCTCCAGTTTTAGCCTCTCTTCATTGGCTGCCTGTTGAATCTAGAATAGAATTTAAAATCCTTCTCCTTACATATAAAGCCCTCCACAACCAGGCACCACTATATATCAAAGACCTCATTGTTCCTTATATACCAAGCAGAGTACTTCGTTCGCAGACTGCAGGCTTACTTGTGGTTCCTGGAGTCTCAAAGAGCCGAGCAGGAGGCAGAGCCTTTGGTTATCAGGCCCCTCTCTTATGGAATAAGCTCCCAGTTAGTGTTAGGGAAGCAGACACCCTCCCCACCTTTAAGACTAGGCTGAAGACTTATCTTTTTGATAAGTCCTATAGCTAGGGATGGTTAGCATCCCTTAGTTATGCTGCTATAGGTTTAGACTGCTGAGGGACATTTCCTGATACACTGAGCTTCTTTCTTTTTCTCTTTATCTCTTTCTTTTACCCCCCCCCATAACAGTGTTGCATCATTAACATGTATGTCTCCTGTCTCAGCAGGTCTCCCTGGCCGGGAGTAGCAGTTCCTGTTGTCTGTTGTCTTTCTGTCCTCTTCCCCCCACACAGCAGAGGCAGATGGCTGCCTGTCCTGAGCCGGGTTCTGCCGGAGGTTTCCTTCCTGTTAAAAGGGAGTTTTTTCCTTCCCACTGTCGCCAGTGTGCTTGCTCAGGATGGGAGATTGAGTTGGACTCAACTCAATCTGTTGGTTTCCTTATATAGGCTATTATGAATTGGCCTTCATTATGTTTCCCCCTCTGTCTGTAAAGCGTCTTGAGATGGCATTGCCGTGATTTGACGCTATATAAATAAAGTTGAATTGAATTGAATTGAATTGAACATTCCAGGATTAAACTTGTTCCTCCATGAGAAGAGAGAACTTTTCCTCCTTCCCGAGAAGAAAATGGCGTCAGTTGGTTCTCGCCGACGTGTTTGAAGACAGATCTTGACACATCAGGCTGGCAGAAGTTTTTTCTCATGGGGCTTCGAGAAGTAAGGTGTGATTGGTCGGACATTGGAGGTGGGCGTGGCTAACAGCAGGAAGTAGTAAGATGCCGCTTCTGCGTTTTTCCTGTTGCAGGTAAAACAGATTGTTTTAATAAAACAGCTGATCCAGGTGGTGAGAAAAAAGAAACATTTTTCCAACACGTGGCATTAAAATACACGGCTGCAGCTGGATGCACACTCCGCCCTGCTGTGGACGAAGCTTCTGGTTAGATATGAGATGACCAGGTTCCTCCGCGCCCACAGTCCAAGGTATGCGCAGGTGTACAGAGTATATCTACTTCTAACCCCCTGTGATGCTGCTTTACAGTTACAAATGTCTCTTCATGTGCAGCTACGTCACCCAGCAGCTCAGCCAAGGTTCCCAGTATGCTATACTGGTGCAGTTACCCTTCAGCTGTGTTAACTTTACACATAATACAGATATATGTATGTATGTCTGTGTGCCAATCCTGATTTAGTCATTTCATGACTCCTCCTCCCTGAAACTGAAGAGCAGAACTGATGTGACGATGAGCAGAGATACTGGAGGATTTTGGAGTAAACAGAGTCTTCTTAGTCTGGATTACTTTTTTCTGTTTTTAAAACAAGGGAAAATAATTGATGCCCACTACTTGAGGAATGACTACAGCACTGCTATAAGCCTCCCAGAAACAAACGTGTGTCCTGATGCTGAGCTGTGTTTGACCCATATGCAAATGGTTTTATGGGAAATGAGGGGTGTGCTGTCCAGGAAAATCCAGGGCTCTGAACTGCAAGTACTGTACGAGCAGTGGCAGGATTAGGAGACTTTTTCCTACTTTAGATGTTGGTCTGGGTGATGAAAAGAGACCTGAGAGGGAATTTTCTGTGGGGAATGCCTGGAAAGTGTTGCTAGTCAGAACCAGTAATGACGTTGATGGTCTCCACCAGTAGTGGAGGTTTGACCAGTCCGTTGTTATGGGAGAGATTTCTGGAGAGGACGGCGAGGGATTTGTCCACAGGAAGACACGGGAAACTCGGGAGAATCCAAATGGGAAGGTTCCAGAAAACACAGAAAATCTCTAGAAAGGAGGGCTTGTTTTTACCACTGGACTCAACGCTCAAACGACGAGGGGCTGCCAGCCGGCTCCACGGATACGCAGGGGCTGATCACTGATCCTCCACAGGTGTGCTGACCTGCACACCTGTGGAGGATCACCTGTAATGATCAGAGCAAATATAGAGGTTCTTATTTGTCCCCTGGGTTGTTTGTTATGTTCTATGTCAGCCGTACTCTGAGGTGTGGGGTCTGGGGGGATAAGCAGTTCCAGAGTTAAGAGTCGCATTGCAGACGTGTCGTAAACTTGCCGCTCAGTCTCTTCAAGTCAACTGGTGTTGTTATTAAAGAACCCACATACAAACACCGCATCACCCTCCAGGTAAAGCTCCACTGGCACCCTCTGCTGGAACCTGAAAACCACTGGCTCGTCTCCCACAGAGACGAGCCAGATCCCTGCAACGTGGACCAATCAGAATATTTTTGAGATGGAAATGATTCTGTTGAAATGCTCCAACACTCAGCAGCTGCAGGTGAAACAACTGTAGAACATCCAGTTTACATGCAGATGTGTGGAAAAGAAAGGTTTATTTAACTGGGGCGAAGAGGGTCTGATCAGAGGTCAGGAATGAGCTGGACAGGGTCTGACATGATGGAACACATGAAGACAAAGGACAGAAATAAACTAACATGCTGATGAGGACAGAAACGTCTCCAAACTGGACGTCTGTGTTCCGGCTGCAGGACCATCGACACATCCACACCTCGTGTACGTCAGACACCTTCCTGAAGACCCCCTCAGTCTAAGTCATCTGTTTTCAGATCTCTGACTGGTTGCTCTGGTTGCTCTGGTTGCACTGGTTGCTCTGGTTGCACTGGTTGCACTGGTTGCACTGGTTGCTCTGGTTGCACTGGTTGCTCTGGTTGCTCTGGTTGCACTGGTTGCACTGGTTGCACTGGTTGCTCTGGTTGCTCTGGTTGCACTGGTTGCTCTGGTTGCACTGGTTGCACTGGTTGCTCTGGTTGCTCTGGTTGCTCTGGTTGCACTGGTTGCTCTGGTTGCTCTGGTTGCACTGGTTGCACTGGTTGCTCTGGTTGCACTGGTTGCTCTGGTTGCACTGGTTGCTCTGGTTGCACTGGTTGCACTGGTTGCTCTGGTTGCACTGGTTGCTCTGGTTGCTCTGGTTGCACTGGTTGCTCTGGTTGCACTGGTTGCTCTGGTTGCACTGGTTGCACTGGTTGCTCTGGTTGCTCTGGTTACACTGGTTGCTCTGGTTGCTCTGATTGCACTGGTTGCTCTGGTTGCACTGGTTGCCCCAGTTGCTCCGGTTGCTCCGGTTGCACTGGTTGCTCTGGTTGCTCCGGTTTCTCTGGTTGCTCTGGTTGCTCCGGTTGCACTGGTTGCTCTGGTTGCTCCGGTTGCTCTGGTTGCTCTGGTTGCTCTGGTTGCTCTGGTTGCTCCGGTTGCTCCGGTTGCTCCGGTTGCTCTGGTTGCACTGGTTGCTCTGGTTGCACTGGTTGTTCTGGTTGCTCTGGTTGCACTGGTTGCTCTGGTTGCTCTGGTTGCACTGGTTGCTCTGGTTGCACTGGTTGCTCTGGTTGCACTGGTTGCTCTGGTTGCTCCGGTTGCTCTGGTTGCACTGGTTGCTCTGGTTGCACTGGTTGTTCTGGTTGCTCTGGTTGCACTGGTTGCTCTGGTTGCTCTGGTTGCTCTGGTTGCTCTGGTTGCACTGGTTGCTCTGGTTGCTCCGGTTGCTCTGGTTGCTCTGGTTGCACAGTCTGTATGGTGTGACCAGGATTTACCGTCCGTTTCAGCTGAATGATGTGTTCTTGTCCAACTCCTTGGATCAGGTGCGCACCGCAGACGCAGACTCACTTAGAAGTAACGTGTTCATGATTGAGTTTATTAAAGAACTGTTTATTGCGTGGATTACATCGTCATATATGAATATGTATGTTATATATAGCATACTTCCACTCACTGGAGGCAGATTAATGTGTTTTTTCTAAAGCCCTCAGGTTCCCCTACAGTTTTAAATCCCTTCTCAACCCCCCGCCCCCCTCCTCTGGTATTTTATCCCTCTGGTATTTTATCCAGAATGGGTTTGCTTTCCTTGTTTTTACTTGTTTCATTGTTTTATATTTTATTGTTTTATGTTTTAATAAGGTAATTATTTGATGTTTAGCACTTTGTTCAGCCGTAGCTACAGAAAGTGCTTTATGAATAAAGTTGGCTTGGCTTTATAAATAAAAAAAAAACAAACAGCTTAGCTATATTTTATCATGTAAACAAGAGAATATGTGAGTTTACTAACATCACTAGTTTGATCATACAGAAATAAAAAACATGTATCTTAATTTTGTAATTACTTTAAATTAGTGTTAAAAGACATTTCTGCACAAATATTATTAGAAGTAATAATGAGTGTGTGTTACACCACATTGATCTGTTATAACTGATTAACTGACTCTGGTTACTGTTTATTATAAATATACAGGTATATTTTAACCAGCCTGTTACAGGGTTGCTGAGGAGAAAAAGCATTTTCTGCAGTCATGACACACATCTGTCAGACGCTCTGATGGTTTAATCCTGGAATCTAACAATCTGTTGCAAAGTTAATCTAACAGCTCATGTTTGGTAATGAGGAGCTTCTCCAGGAGGCCCCGCGGATCCACATGACACCAGGCTTATTGTGGACTTGATGAGTCTTACGATCCGTTTTACACACAACGTGGAGCAAACAGTCCATGTTGGTGTTGAAGCTGCAAAACACCGAAACTTCTCCGTTTTCAGATCAACTGCTCAGATTTATGTCCGCAGACACGGTCTGAGTCAGTCCAGTTCTCTGTGTTGCACTTAGATGATCTAAAACCTCCATCAGGACCAGGAAGGAAAAACTCCACCAGGACCAGAACCATGAAGGAAAAACTCCACCAGGACCAGGACCAGGAAGGAAAAACTCCACCAGGACCAGAACCATGAAGGAAAAACTCCACCAGGACCAGAACCATGAAGGAAAAACTCCACCAGGACCAGAACCAGGAAGGAAAAACTCCACCAGGACCAGGACCAGGAAGGAAAAACTCCACCAGGACCAGAACCATGAAGGAAAAACTCCACCAGGACCAGAACCAGGAAGGAAAAACTCCACCAGGACCAGGACCAGGAAGGAAAAACTCCACCAGGACCAGAACCATGAGGGAAAAACTCCACCAGGACCAGAACCAGGAAGGAAAAACTCCACCAGGACCAGAACCAGGAAGGAAAAACTCCACCAGGACCAGAACCATGAAGGAAAAACTCCACCAGGACCAG